>NW_027516885.1:0-51860 GCF_048772815.1 Callospermophilus lateralis
TAGTAGCTCTTTGAAACTTGACAAAATAAAGGAGTTCACAGTTTTGTCTCTATGGTTTGTTTCCTCTTCAAGTAGCCCTAGGCATAGACTGTGGAAAAGCACTTTCATTGAGAGGGGTTGCCAAGCTTCTAAGAAATTACTAGTTTCCGAAATACCAGCAAATATTTTTTCACCCAATCTTGATGATACTTATAGCTAATGATCAGTACACAAATCCCACTTGGCTCACCAAATTTTGTTCTTCTAGGTTGAAGCGTTCGTCTACAGTAGCAGTTTTTATATTTAGGTTTCCCTCTGTTCTCTCCTATATAGAAAGATGAATTTGGAACTCTAAATCCAACCTGGTTTGTAGTAGCTCTTTGAAACTTGACAAAATAAAGGAGTTCTCAGTTTTGTCTCTATGGTTTGTTTCTTCTTAGAGTAGCCCTAGGCACAGACTGTGGAAAAGCACTTTCATTGAGAGGGGTTGCCAAGCTTCTAAGAAATAACGAGTTTCGAAATAACAGCAAATATTTTTTCACCCAAATTTGATGATTCTTGGTGGTATTGATCAGTACACAAATCCCACTTGGCTCACGAAATTTTGTTCTTCTAGTTTGAAGCGTTCGTCTACAGTAGCAGTTTTTATATTTAGGTTTCCCTCTGTTCTCTCCCACAAAGATAGATGAATTTGGAACTCTAAATCCAACATGGTTTGTAGTAGCTCTTTGAAACTTGGCAAAATAAAGGAGTTCTCAGTTTTGTCTCTATGGTTTGTTTCCTCTTCAAGTAGCCCTAGGCACAGACTGTGGAAAAGCACTTTCATTGAGAGGGGTTGCCAAGCTTCTAAGAAATTACGAGTTTCCGAAATACCAGCAAATATTTTTTCACCCAATCTTGATGATACTTGGAGATAATGATCAGTACACAAATCACACTTGGCTCACCAAATTTTGTTCTTCTAGGTTGAAGCGTTCGTCTACAGTAGCAGTTTTTATATTTAGGTTTCCCTCTGTTCTCTCCTATATAGATAGATGAATTTGGAACTCTAAATCCAACATGCTTTGTAGTAGCTCTTTGAAACTTGACAAAATAAAGGAGTTCTCAGATTTGTTTTTATGGCTTGTTTCCTCTTCAAGTAGCCCTAGGCGCAGACTGTGGAAAAGCACTTTCATTGAGAGGGGTTGCCAAGCTTCTAAGAAATAACGAGTTTCCGAAATACCAGCAAATATTTTTTCACCCAATCTTGATGATACTTGGTGGTAATGATCAGTACAAAAATCCCACTTGGCTTACCAAATTTTGTTCTTCTAAGGTGAAGCGTTCGTCTACAGTAGGAGTTTTTATATTTAGGTTTCCCTCTGTTCTCTCCTATATAAATAGATGAATTTGGAACTCTAAATCCAACATGGTTTGTAGTAGCTCTTTGAAACTTGACAAAATAAAGAAATTCCCTGTTTTGTCTCTATGGTTTGTTTCCTCTTCAAGTAGCCCTAGGCACAGACTGTGGAAAAGCACTTTCATTGAGAGGGGTTGCCAAGCTTCTAAGAAAAAACGAGTTTCCGAAATACCAGCAAATATTTTTTCACCCAAATTTGATGATACTTGGTGGTAATGATCAGTACACAATTCCCACTTGGCTTACCAAACTTTGTTCTTCTAAGTTGAAGCGTTCGTCTACAGTAGCAGTTTTTATATTTAGGTTCCCTCTGTTCTCTCCTATATAGATAGATGAATTTGGAACTCTAAATCCAACATGGTTTGTAGTAGCTCTTTCAAACTTGACAAAATAAAGGAGTTCTCAGATTTGTCTCTATGGTTTGTTTCCTCTTCACATAGCCCTGGGCACAGACTGTGGAAAAGCATTTTCATTGAAAGGGGTTGCCAAGCTTCTAAGAAATAACGAGTTTCCGAAATACCATCAAATATTTTTTCACCCAATCTTGATGATACTTGGTGGTAATGATCAGTACAAAAATCCCACTTGGCTCACCAAATTTTGTTCTTCTAGGTTGAAGCTTTCGTCTACAGTAGCAGTTTTTATATTTAGGTTTCCCTCTGTTCTCTACTATATAGATAGATGAATTTGGAACTCTAAATCCAGCATGGTTTGTAGTAGCTCTTTGAAACTTTACAAAATTAAGGAGTTCTCAGTTTTGTCTCTATGGTTTGTTTCCTCTTAAAGTAGACCTAGGCACAGACTGTGGAAATCATTTTCATTGAGATGGGTTGCCAAATTTCTATGAAATAACGAGTTTCCGAAATACCAGCAAATATTTTTTCACCCAATCTTGATGATACTTGGTGGTAATGATCAGTACAAAAATCCCACTTGGCTTACCAAATTTTGTTCTTCTAAGTTGAAGCGTTCGTCTACAGTAGGAGTTTTTATATTTAGGTTTCCCTCTGTTCTCTCCTATATAAATAGATGAATTTGGAACTCTAAATCCAACATGGTTTGTAGTAGCTCTTTGAAACTTGACAAAATAATGGAGTTCTCAGATTTTTCTCTATGGTTTCTTTCCTCTTCACATAGCCCTAGCCACAGACTGTGGAAAATCATTTTCATTGAGAGGGGTTGCCAAACTTCTAAGAAATAACGAGTTTCCGAAATACCAGCAAATATTTTTTCACCCAATCATGATGATACTTGGTGGTAATGATCAGTACACAAATTCCACTTGGCTCACCAAATTTTGTTCTTCTAGGTTGAAGCGTTCGTCTACAGTAGCAGTTTTTATATTTAGGTTTCCTCGATTCTCTGATATATAGATAGATGAATTTGGAACTCTAAATCCAACATGGTTTGTAGTACATCTTTGAAACTTGACAAAATAAAGGAGTTCTCAGTTTTGTCTCTATGGTTTGTTTCCTCTTCAAAGCCGTAGGACAGAATGTGGAAAGCATTTTCATTGAGAGGGGTTGCCAAGCTTATATGAAATAACGAGTTTCCGAAATACCACCAAATATTTTTTCACGTAATCTTGATAATACTTGGTGGTAATGATCAGTACAAAAATCTCACTTGGCTCACCAAATTTTGTTCTTCTAGGTTGAAGCGTTCGTCTACAGTAGCAGTTTTTATATTTAGGTTTCCCTCTGTTCTCTCCTATATAGATAGATGAATTTGGAACTCTAAATCCAACATGGTTTGTAGTACCTCTTTGAAACTTGACAAAATAAAGGAGTTCTCAGTTTTGTCTCTATGGTTTGTTTCCTCTTAAAGTAGCCCTAGGCACAGACTGTGGAAAGCACTTTCATTGAGATTGGTTGCCAAGCTTCTAAGAAATAACGAGTTTCCGAAATACCAGCAAATATTTTTTCACCCAATCTTGATAATACTTGGTGGTAATGATCAGTACACAAATCCCACTTGTCTCACGAAATTTTGTTCTTCTAGGTTGAAGCGTTCTTCTACAGTAGCAGTTTTTATATTTAGGTTTCCCTCTGTTCTCTCCTATATAGATAGATGAATTTGGAACTCTAAATCCAACATGGTTTGTAGTAGCTCTTTGAAACTTGACAAAATAAAGGAGTTCTCAGTTTGGTCTCTATGGTGTGTTTCCTCTTCAAGTAGCCTAGGCACAGACTGTGGAAAAGCACTTTCACTTAGAGGGTTTGCCAAGCTTCTAAGAAATTACGAGTTTAGGAAATACCAGCAAATATTTTTTCACCCAATGATGAATTTTGGTGGTAATGATCAGGACTCAAATCCCACTTGCCTCACCAAATTTTGTTCTTCCTGGATGAAGCATTCATCTACAGTAGCAGTTTTTATATTCCGTTCCCCTCTGTTCTCTCCTATATAGATAGATGAATTTGGAACTCTAAATCCAGTATGGTTTGTAGTAGCTCTTTGAAACTTGACAAAATAAAGGAGTTCTCAGTTTTGTCTTTATGTTTTGTTTCCTCTTCAACTAGCCCTAGGCACAGACTGTGGAAAAGCACTTTCACTGAGAGGGTTTGCCAAGCTTCTAAGAAATTACGAGTTTCTGAAATACCAGCAAATATTTTTTCACAAAATCTTGATGATACTTGGTGGTAATGATCAGTAGGCAAATCCCACTTGGCTCACCAAATTTTGTTCTTCTAGGATGAAGCATTCGTCTAAAGTAGCAGTTTTTGCATTTAGGTTCCCCTCTCTTCTCTCCTATATAGATAGATGAATTTTTAACTCTAAATCCTGCATGGTTTGTAGTAGCTCTTTGAAACTTGACAAAATAAAGAACTTCTCTGTTTTGTCTCTATGGTTTGTTTCCTTTTCAAGTAGCCCTAGGAACAGACTGTGGAAAAGCACTTTCATTGAGATGGGTTGCCAAGTTTCTAAGAAATATCGAGTTTCCGAATACCAGCAAATATTTTTTCACCCAAACTTGATGATACTTGGTGGTAATGAGCAGTACAAAAATCCCACTTGGCTCACCAAATTTTGTTCTTCTAGGATGAAGCATTCCTCTACAGTAGCAGTTTTTATATTTACGTTTCCCTCTGTTCTCTATTATATTGATAGATGAATTTGGAACTCTAAATCCAACAGGGTTTGTAGTAGCTCTTTGAAACTTGACAAAATAAAGGAGTTCTCACATTTGTCTCTATGGTTTGTTTCCTCTTCAAGTAGCCCTAGGCACAGACTGTGGAAAAGCACTTTCATTGAGAGGGGTTGCCAAGCTTCTAAGAAATAACCAGTTTCCGAAATACAAGCAAATATTTTTCACCCAATCTTGATGATACTTGGTGGTAATGATCAGTACACAAATCCCACTTGGCTTACCAAAGTTTGTTCTTCTACGTTTAAGAGTTCATCTACAGTAGCAGTTTTTATATTTAGGTTTCCCTCTGTTCTCTCCTATATAGATATATGAATTTGGAACTCTAAATCCAACATGGTTTGTAGTAGCTCTTTGAAACTTGAAAAAGTAAAGGAGTTCTCAGTTTTGTCTCTATGGTTTGGTTCCTCTTCAAGTAGCCCTAGGCACAGACTGTGGAAAAGCACTTTCACTTAGAGCGTTTGCCAAGGTTCTAAGACATTACGAGTTTCCGAAATACAGCAAATATTTTTTCACCCAATCTTGATGATACTTGGTGGTAATGATCAGTACACAAATCCCACTTGGCTCACCAAATTTTGTTCTTCTAAAATGAAGCATTCGTCTACAGTAGCAGTTTTTATATTTCGTTCCCCTGTCTTCTCTTCTATATAGATAGATGAATTTGGAACTCTAAATCCAGCATGGTTTGTAGTAGCTCTTTGAAACTTGACAAAAGAAAGAACTTCCCTGTTTTGTCTCTATGGTTTGTTTCCTCTTCAAGTAGCCCTAGGAACAGACAGTGGAAAAGCACTTTCATTGAGATGGGTTGCCAAGCTTCTAAGAAATATCGAGTTTCCGAAATACCAGCAAATATTTTTTCACCCAAACTTGATGATACTTGGTGGTAATGATCAGTACACAAATCCCACTTGGCTCACCAAATTTTGTTCTTCTAGGTTGAAGCTTTCGTCTACAGTATCATTTTTTATATTTAGGTTTCCCTCTGTTCTCTCCTATATAGATAGATGAATTTGGAACTCTAAATTCAACATGGTTTGTAGTAGCTCTTTTAAACTTGACAATATAAAGGAGTTCTCAGTTTTGTCTCTATGGTTTGTTTCCTCTTAAAGTAGCCCTAGGCACAAACTGTGGAAAGCACTTTCATTGAGGTGTTGCCAAGCTTCTAAGAAATAACGAGTTTCCAAAATACCAGCAAATAATTTTTCACCCAATCTTGATGATACTTGGTGGTCATGATCAGTACACAAATCCCACTTGGCTCACCAAATTTTGTTCTTCTCGGTTGAAGCGTACGTCTTCAGTAGCAGTTTTTATGTTTAGGTTTCACTCTGTTCTCTGCTATATAGATAGATGAATTTGGAACTCTAAATCCAACATGGTTTGTAGTAGCTCTTTGAAACTTGACAAAATAAAGGAGTTCTCAGTTTTGTCTCTATGGTTTTGTTCCTCTTCAAGAAGCCCTAGGCACAGACTGTGGAAAAGCACTTTCACTGAGAGGGTTTGCCAAGCTTCTAAGAAATTACGAGTTTCCGAAATACCAGCAAATATTTTTTCACCCAATCTTGATGATACTTGTTGGTAATGATCAGTACCCAAGTCCCACTTGGCTCAACAAATTTTGTTCTTCTAGGATGAAGCATTCGTCTACAGTAGCAGTTTTTATATTTAGGTTTCCCTCTGTTCTCTCCTATATAGATAGATGAATTTGGAACTCGAAATCCAGCATGGTTTGTAGTAGCTCTTTGAAACTTGACAAAATAAGAACTTCTCTGTTTTGTCTCTATGGTTTGTTTCCTTTTCAAGTAGCCCTAGGAACAGACTGTGGAAAAGCACTTTCATTGAGATGGGTTGCCAAGCTTCTAAGAAATATCGAGTTTCCGAAATACGAGCATATATTTTTTCACCCAAACTTGATGATACTTCGTGGTAATGATCAGTACACAAATCCCACTTGGCTCACCAAATTTTGTTCTTCTAGGTTGAATCTTTCGTCTACAGTAGCATTTTTTATATTTAGGTTTCCTTCTGTTCTCTCCTATATAGATAGATGAATTTGCAACTCTAAATTCAACATGGTTTGTAGTAGCTCTTTTAAACTTGACAAAATAAAGGAGTTCTCAGTTTTGTCTCTATGGTTTCTTTCCTCTTAAAGTAGCTCTATTCACAGACTGTGGAAAGCACTTTCATTGAGAGGGGTTGCCAATCTTCAAAGAAATAACGAGTTTCCGAAATACCAGCAAATATTTTTTCACCCTATCTTGATGATACTTGGTGGTAATGATCAGTACACAAATCCAACTTGGCTCACGAAATTTTGTTCTTCTAGTTTGAAGCTTTCGTCTACAGTAGCAGTTTTTATATTTATTTTTCCCTCTTTTCTCTCCTATATAGATAGATGAATTTGGAACTCTAAATTCAACATGGTTTGTAGTAGCTCTTTGAAACTTTACAAAATAAAGGAGTTCTCAGTTTTGTCTCTATGGTTTGTTTACTCTTCAAGTAGCCCTAGTCACAGACGGTGGAAAGCACTTTCATTGAGATGGGTTGTCAAGTTTATAAGAAATAACAAGTTTCCGAAATACCAGCAAATATTTTTTAACCCAATCTTGATGATACTTGGTGGTAATGATCAGTACAAAAATCATACTTGGCTCACCAAATTTTGTTCTTCTAGGTTGAAACGTTCGTCTGCAGTAGCAGTTTGTATATTTAGGTTTCCCTCTGTTCTCTCCTACACAGATAGATGAATTTGGAACTCTAAATCCAACATGGTTTGTAGTAGCTCTTTGAAACTTGACAAAATAAAGGAGTTCTCAGTTTTGTCTCTATGGTTTGTTTCCTCTTCAAGTAGCCCAAGTCCCAGACTATGGAAAAGCACTTTCATTGAGAGGGGTTGCCAAGCTTCTAAGAAATTACGAGTTTCCGAAATACCAGCAAATATTTTTTCACCCAATCTAGATGATACATGGTGGTAATGATCAGTACACAAATCCCACTTGGCTCACCAAATTTTGTTCTTCTAGGTTGAAGCGTTCTACTACAGTAGCAGTTTTTATATTTAGGTTTCCCTCTGTTCTCTCCTATATCAATAGATGAATTTGGAACTCTAAATCCAACATGGGTTGTAGTAGCTCTTTGAAACTTGAAAAAGTAAAGGAGTTCTCAGTTTTGTCTCTATGGTTTGGTTCCTCTTCAAGTAGCCCTAGGCACAGACTGTGGAAAAGCACTTTCAATTAGAGGGTTTGCCAAGCTTCTAAGAAATTACGAGTTTCCGAAATACCAGCAAATATTTTTTCACCCAATCTTGATGATACTTGGTGGTAATGATCAGTACCCAAATCCCACTTGGCTCACCAAATTTTGTTCTTCTAGAATGAAGCATTCGTCTACAGTAGCAGTTTTTATATTTCGTTCCCCTCTCTTCTCTCCTATATAGATAGATGAATTTGGAACTCTAAATTCAACATGGTTTGTAGTAGCTCTTTTAAACTTGACAATATAAAGGAGTTCTCAGTTTTGTCACTATGGTTTGTTTCTTCTTAAAGTAGCCCTAGGCACAGACTGTGGAAAGCACTTTTATTGAGAGGCGTTGCCAAGCTTCTAAGAAATAACGAGTTTCCGAAATACCAGCAAATATTTTTTCACCCAATCTTGATAATACTTGGTGGTAATGATCAGTACACAAATCCAACTTGGCTCACCAAATTTTGTTCTTCTCGGTTGAAGCGTTCGTCGAAAGTAGCAGTTTTTAATTTTAGGTTTCACTTTGTTCTCTCCTATATAGATAGATGAATTTGGAACTCTAAATCCAACATGGTTTGTAGTAGCTCTTTGAAACTTGACAAAATAAAGGAGTTCTCAAATTTGTCTCTATGGTTTGTTCCCTGTTCAAGTAGCCCTAGGCACAGACTGTGGAAAAGAACTTTCATTGAGTGGGGTTGCCAAGCTTCTAAGAAATAACGAGTTTCCGAAATACCAGCAAATATTTTTTCACCCAATCTTGATGATACTTGGTGGTAATGATCAGTACACAACTCCCACTTGGCTCACGAAATTTTGTTCTTCTAGTTTGAAACTTTCGTCTACAGTAGCAGTTTTTATATTTAGGTTTCCCTCTGTTCTCTCCTAGATAGATAGATGAATTTGGAACTCTACATTCAACATGGTTTGTAGTAGCTCTTTGAAACTTGACAAAATAAAGGAGTTCTCAGTTTTGTCTCTATGGTTTGTTTCCTCTTCTAGTAGCCCTAGGCACAGACTGTGGAAAGCACTTTCATTTAGAGTGGTTGCCAACCTTCTAAGAAATAACGAGTTTCCGAAATACCAGCAAATATTTTTTCACCTAATCTTGATGATACTTGGTGGTAATGATAAGTACACAAGTCCCACTTGGCTCACAAAATTTTTTTCTTCTAGGTTGAAGCGTTCTTCGACAATAGCAGTTCTTATATTTAGGTTTCCCTCTGTTCTCTCCTATATAGATAGATGAATTTGGAACTCTAAATCCAACATGGTTTGTAGTAGCTCTTTGAAACTTGACAAAATAAAGGAGTTCTCAGATTTGTCTCTATGGTTTGTTTCCGTTTCAAGTAGCCCTAGGCACAGATAGTGGAAAAGAACTTTCATTGAGTGGGGTTGCCAAACTTCTAAGAAATTACGAGTTTTCGAAATACCAGCAAATATTTTTTCACCCAATCTTGATGATACTTGGTGGTAATGATCAGTACACAAATCCCACTTGGCTCACGAAATTTTGTTCTTCGAGTTTGAAGCTTTAGTCTACAGTAGCAGTTTCTATATTTAGGTTTCCCTCTGTTCTCTCCTATATAGATAGATGAATTTGGAACTCTAAATTCAACATGGTTTGTAGTAGCTCTTTGAAACTTGAGAAAATAAAGGAGTTCTCAGTTTTGTCTCTATGGTTTGTTTCCTCTTCAAGTAGCCCTAGGCACAGACTCTGGAAAAGCACTTTCATTGAGAGGGGTTGCCAAGCTTCTAAGAAATAACGAGTTTCCGAAATACCAGCCAATATTTTTTCACCCAAACTTGATAATACTTTGTGGTAATGATCAGTACACAAATCCCACTTGGCTCACCAAATTTTGTTCTTCTACGTTGAAGCGTTCTTCGACAGTAGCAGTTTTTATATTTAGGGTTCACCCTGTTGTCTCATATATAGATAGATGAATTTGGAACTCTAAATCCAACATGGTTTGTAGTAGCTCTTTGAAACTTGACAAAATAAAGGAGTTCTGAGTTTTCTCTCTATGGTTTGTTTCCTGTTCAAGTAGCCCTAGGCACAGACAGTGGAAAAGCACTTTCATTGAGAGTGGTTGTCAGGCTTCTAAGATTACAAGTTTCCGAAATAGCAGCAAATATTTTTTCACCCAATCTTGATGATACTTGGTGGTAATGATCAGTATACAGATCCCAATTGGCTCACCAAATTTTGTTCTTCTAGGTTGAAGCGTTCGTCTACAGTAGCAGTTTGTATATTTAGGTATCCCTCTGTTCTCTCCTATATAGATAGACGAATTTGGAACTCTAAATCCAACATGGTTTCTAGTAGCTCTTTGAAACTTGACAAAATAAATAAGTTCTCAGTTGTGTCTCTATGGTTTGTTTCCTCTTCAAGTAGCCCTAGGCACAGACTGTGGAAAAGCACTTTCATTGAGATGGGTTGCCAAGCTTCTAAGAATTAACGAGTTTAGGAAATACCAGCAAATATTTTTTCACCCAATCTTGATGATACTTGGTGGTAATGATCAGGACACAAATCCCACGTGGGTCACCAAATTTTGTTCTTCTAGGTTAAAGCTTTCGTCTACAGTAGCACTTTTTATATTTAGTTTTCCCTCTGTTCTCTCCAATATAGATAGATGAATTTGGAACTCTAAATTCAACATGGTTTGTAGTAGCTCTTTTAAACTTGACAAAATAAAGGAGTTCTCAGTTTTGTCTCTATGGTTTGTTTCCTCTTCAAGTAGCCCTAGGCACAGACTGTGGAAAGCACTTTCATTTAGAGGGGTTGCCAAACTTCTAAGAAATAACGAGTTTCCGAAATACCAGCAAATATTTTTTCACCCAATCTTGATGATACTTGGTGGTAATGATCAGTACACAAGTCCCACTTGGCTCACAAAATTTTTTTTTTCTAGGTTGAAGCGTTCTTCGACAGTAGCAGTTTTTATATTTAGGGTTCACTCTGTTCTCTCATATATAGATAGATGAATTTGGAACTCTAAATCCAACATGGTTTGTAGTAGCTCTTTGAAACTTGACAAAATAAAGGAGTTCTCAGATTTGTCTCTATGGTTTGTTTCCTGTTCAAGTAGCCCTAGGCACAGACTGTGGAAAAGAACTTTCATTGAGTGGGGTTGCCAAGCTTCTAAGAAATAACGAGTTTCTGAAATACCAGCAAATATTTTTTCACCCAATCTTGATGATACTTGGTGGTAATGATCAGTACACAAATCCCACTTGGCTCACGAAATTTTGCTCTTCTAGTTTGAAGCTTTCGTCTACAGTAGCAGTTTTTATATTTAGGTTTCCCTCTGTTGTCTCCTATATAGATAGATGAATTTGGAACTCTAAATTCAACATGGTTTGTAGTAGCTCTTTGAAACTTGACAAAATAAAGGAGTTCAAAGTTTTGTCTCTATGGTTTGTTTCCTCTTCTAGTAGCCCTAGGCACAGACTGTGGAAAGCACTTTCATTTAGAGGGGTTGCCAACCTTCTAAGAAATAACGAGTTACCGAAATACCAGCAAATATTTTTTCACCCAATCTTGATGATACTTGGTGGTAATGATCAGTACACAAGTCCCACTTGGCTCACAAAATTTTTTTCTTCTAGGTTGAAGCGTTCTTCGACAATAGCTGTTCTTATATTTAGGTTTCCCTCTGTTCTCTCCTATATAGATAGATGAATTTGGAACTCTAAATCCAACATGGTTTGTAGTAGCTCTTTGAAACTTGACAAAATAAAGGAGTTCTCAGATTTGTCTCTATGGTTTGTTTCCTCTTCAAGTAGCCCTAGGCACAGACTGTGGAAAAGAACTTTCATTGAGTGGGGTTGCCAAACTTCTAAGAAATTACGAGTTTTCGAAATAAAAGCAAATATTTTTTCACCCAATCTTGATGATACTTGGTGGTAATGATCAGTACACAAATCCCACTTGGCTCACGAAATTTTGTTCTTCGAGTTTGAAGCTTTAGTCTACAGTAGCAGTTTCTATATTTAGGTTTCCCTCTGTTCTCTCCTATATAGATAGATGAATTTGGAACTCTAAATTCAACATGGTTTGTAGTAGCTCTTTGAAACTTGAGAAAATAAAGGAGTTCTCAGTTTTGTCTCTATGGTTTGTTTCCTCTTCAAGTATCCCTAGGCACAGACTGTGGAAAAGCACTTTCATTGAGAGGGGTTGCCAAGCTACTAAGAAATAACGAGTTTCCTAAATACCAGCAAATATTTTTTCACTTAATCTTGATGATACTTAATGGTCATGATCAGTACACAAGTCTCACTTGGCTCACCAAATTTTGTTCTTCTAGGTTGAAACGTTCGTCTACAATAGCAGTTTTTATATTTAGGTTTCCCTCTGTTCTCTCCTGTATAGATAGATGAATTTGGAACTCTAAATCCAACATGGTTTGTAGTAGCTCTTTGAAACTTGACAAAATAAAGGAGTTCTCAGTTTTTTCCCTATGGATTGTTTCCTCTTCAAGAAGCCCTAGGCAAACACTGTGGAAAAGCACTTTCATTGAGAGGGGTTGCCAAGCTTCTAAGAAATAACGAGTTTCTGAAATACCAGCAAATACTTTTTCACCCAATCTTGATGATGCTGGTGGTAATGATCAGTACACAAACCCACTTGGCTCACCAAATTTTGTTCTTCTAGGTTGAAGAGTTCGTCTACAGAAGCAGTTTTTATATTTAGGTTTCCCTCTGTTCTCTCCTATATAGATATATGAATTTGGAACTCTAAATCCAACATGGTTTGTAGTAGCTCTTTGAAACTTGACAAAATAAAGGAGTTCTCAGATTTGTTTCTATGTTTTGTTTCCTCTTCAAGTAGCCCTAGGCACAGACTGTGGAAAAGCACTTTAATTGAGAGGGGTTGCCAAGCTTCTAAGAAATAACGAATTTCCGAAATACCAGCAAAAATTTTTTCAACCAATCTTGGTGATACTTGGTGGTAATGATCAGTACACAGATCCCACTTGGCTCACCAAATTTTGTTCTTCTAGGTTGAAGCGTTCGTCTACAGTAGCAGTTTTTATATTTAGGTTTCACTCTGTTCTCTCATATATCGATAGATAAATTAGGAACTCTAAATCCAACATGGTTTGTAGTAGCTCGTTGAATCTTGACAAAATAAAGGAGTTCTCCGTTTTGTCTCTATGGTTTGTTTCCTCTTCAAGTAGCCCTAGGCACAGACTGTGTAAAAGCACTTTCATTGAGAATGGTTGCCAAGCTTCTAAGAAATTACGAATTTCCGAAATACCAGCAAATATTTTTTTACCCAATCATGATGATACTTGGTGGTAATGATCAGTACACAAATGCCACTTGGCTCACCAAATTTTGTTCTTCTAGGTTGAAGCGTTCGTCTACAGTAGCAGTTTTTATATTTAGGTTTCCATCTGTTCTCTCCTATATAGATAGATGAATTTGGAACTCTAAATTCAACATGGTTTGTAGTAGCTCTTTTAAACTTGACAAAATAAAGGAGTTCTCAGTTTTGTCTCTATGGTTTGTTTCCTCTTCAAGTAGCCCTAGGCACAGACTGTGGAAAGCACTTTCATTTAGAGGGGTTGCCAAACTTCTAAGAAATAACGAGTTTCCGAAACACCAGCAAATATTTTTTCACCCAATCTTGATGATACATGGTGGTAATGATCAGTACACAAGTCCCACTTGGCTCACCAAATTTTGTTCTTCTAGGTTGAAGCGTTCGTCTACAGAAGCAGTTTTTATATTTAGGTTTCCCTCTGTTCTCTCCTATATAGATAGATGAATTTGGAACTCTAAATCCAACATGGTTTGTAATAGCTCTTTGAAACTTGACAAAATAAAGGAGTTCTCAGTTTTGTCTCTATGGTTTGTTTCCTCTTCTAGTAGCCCTAGGCACAGACTGTGGAAAGCACTTTCATTTAGAGGGGTTGCCAACCTTCTAAGAAATAACGAGTTTCCGAAATACCAGCAAATATTTTTTCACCCAATCTTGATGATACTTGGTGGTAATGATCAGTACACAAGTCTTACTTGGCTCACAAAATTTTTTTCTTCTAGGTTGAAGCGTTCTTCGACAATAGCAGTTCTTATATTTAGGTTTCCCTCTGTTCTCTCCTATATAGATAGATGAATTTGGAACTCTAAATCCAACATGGTTTGTAGTAGCTCTTTGAAACTTGACAAAATAAAGGAGTTCTCAGATTTGTCTCTATGGTTTGTTTCCTCTTCAAGTAGCCCTAGGCACAGACTGTGGAAAAGAACTTTCATTGAGTGGGGTTGCCAAACTTCTAAGAAATTACGAGTTTTCGAAATTCCAGCAAATATTTTTTCACCCAATCTTGATGATACTAGGTGGTAATGATCAGTACACAAATCCCACTTGGCTCACGAAATTTTGTTCTTCGAGTTTGAAGCTTTAGTCTACAGTAGCAGTTTCTATATTTAGGTTTCCCTCTGTTCTCTCCTATATAGATAGATGAATTTGGAACTCTAAATTCAACATGGTTTGTAGTAGCTCTTTGAAACTTGAGAAAATAAAGGAGTTCTCAGTTTTGTCTCTATGGTTTGTTTCCTCTTCAAGTATCCCTAGGCACAGACTGTGGAAAAGCACTTTCATTGAGAGGGGTTGCCAAGCTTCTAAGAAATAACGAGTTTCCGAAATACCAGCCAATATTTTTTCACCCAAACTTGATAATACTTGGTGGTAATGATCAGTACACAAATCCCACTTGGCTCACCAAATTTTGTTCTTCTAGGTTGAAGCGTTCTTCGACAGTAGCAGTTTTTATATTTAGGGTTCACCCTGTTGTCTCATATATAGATAGATGAATTTGGAACTCTAAATCCAACATGGTTTGTAGTAGCTCTTTGAAACTTGACAAAATAAAGGAGTTCTGAGTTTTCTCTCTATGGTTTGTTTCCTGTTCAAGTAGCCCTAGGCACAGACAGTGGAAAAGCACTTTCATTGAGAGTGGTTGTCAGGCTTCTAGGATTACAAGTTTCCGAAATAGCAGCAAATATTTTTTCACCCAATCTTGATGATACTTGGTGGTAATGATCAGTATACAGATCCCAATTGGCTCACCAAATTTTGTTCTTCTAGGTTGAAGCATTCGTCTACAGTAGCAGTTTTTATATTTCGTTCCCCTCTCTTCTCTCCTATATAGATAGATGAATTTGGAACTCTAAATCCAGCATGGTTTGTAGTAGCTCTTTGAAACTTGACAAAATAAAGAACTTCCCTGTTTTGTCTCTATGGTTTGTTTCCTCTTCAAGTAGCCCTAGGAACAGACAGTGGAAAAGCACTTTCATTGAGATGGGTTGCCAAGCTTCTAAGAAATATCGAGTTTCCGAAATACCAGCAAATATTTTTTCACCCAAACTTGATGATACTTGGTGGTAATGATAAGTACACAAATCCCACTTGGCTCACCAAATTTTGTTCTTCTAGGTTGAAGGTTTCATCTACAGTAGCATTTTTTATATTTAGGTTTCCCTCTGTTCTCTCCTATATAGATAGATGAATTTGGAACTCTAAATTCAACATGGTTTGTAGTAGCTCTTTTAAACTTGACAATATAAAGGAGTTCTCAGTTTTGTCACTATGGTTTGTTTCTTCTTAAAGTAGCCCTAGGCACAGACTGTGGAAAGCACTTTCATTGAGAGGCGTTGCCAAGCTTCTAAGAAATAACGAGTTTCCGAAATACCAGCAAATATTTTTTCACCCAATCTTGATAATACTTGGTGGTAATGATCAGTACACAAATCCAACTTGGCTCACCAAATTTTGTTCTTCTCGGTTGAAGCGTTCGTCGACAGTAGCAGTTTTTAATTTTAGGTTTCATTCTGTTCTCTCCTATATAGATAGATGAATTTGGAACTCTAAATCCAACATGGTTTGTAGTAGCTCTTTGAAACTTGACAAAATAAAGGAGTTCTCAGATTTGTCTCTATGGTTTGTTTCCTGTTCAAGTAGCCCTAGGCACAGACTGTGGAAAAGAACTTTCATTGAGTGGGGTTGCCAAGCTTCTAAGAAATCACGAGTTTCCGAAATACCAGCAAATATTTTTTCACCCAATCTTGATGATACTTGGTGGTAATGATCAGTACACAACTTCCACTTGGCTCACGAAATTTTGTTCTTCTAGTTTGAAGCTTTCGTCTACAGTAGCAGTTTTTATACTTAGGTTTCCCTCTGTTCTCTCCTATATAGATAGATGAATTTGGAACTCTAAATTCAACATGGTTTGTAGTAGCTCTTTGAAACTTGACAAAATAAAGGAGTTCTCAGTTTTGTCTCTATGGTTTGTTTCCTCTTCTAGTAGACCTAGGCACAGACTGTGGAAAGCACTTTCATTTAGAGGGGTTGCCAACCTTCTAAGAAATAACGAGTTTCCGAAATACAAGCAAATATTTTTTCACCCAATCTTGATGATACTTGGTGGTAATGATCAGTACACAAGTCCCACTTGGCTCACAAAATTTTTTTCTTCTAGGTTGAAGAGTTCTTCGACAATAGCAGTTCTTATATTTAGGTTTCCCTCTGTTCTCTCCTATATAGATAGATGAATTTGGAACTCTAAATCCAACATGGTTTGTAGTAGCTCTTTGAAACTTGACAAAATAAAGGAGTTCTCAGATTTGTCTCTATGGTTTGTTTCCTCTTCAAGTAGCCCTAGGCACAGACTGTGGAAAAGCACTTTCATGAAGAGGGGTTGCCAAACTTCTAAGAAATTAAGAGTTTTCGAAATACCAGCAAATATTTTTTCACCCAATCTTGATGATACTTGGTGGTAATGATCAGTACACAAATCCCACTTGGCTCACGAAATTTTGTTCTTCGAGTTTGAAGCTTTAGTCTACAGTAGCAGTTTATATATTTAGGTTTCCCTCTGTTCTCTCCTATATAGATAGATGAATTTGGAACTCTAAATTCAACATGGTTTGTAGTAGCTTTTTGAAACTTGAGAAAATAAAGGAGTTCTCAGTTTTGTCTCTATGGTTTGTTTCCTCTTCAAGTAGCCCTAGGCACAGACTGTGGAAAAGCACTTTCATTGAGAGGGGTTGCCAAGCTTCTACGAAATAACGAGTTTCCGAAATACCAGCCAATATTTTTTCACCCAATCTTGATTATTCTTGGTGGTACTGATCAGTACACAAATCCCACTTGGCTCACCAAATTTTGTTCTTCTAGGTTGAAGCGTTCTTCGCCCGTAGCAGTTTTTATATTTAGGGTTCACCCTGTACTCTCATATATAGATAGATGAATTTGGAACTCTAAATCCAACATGGTTTGTAGTAGCTCTTTGAAACTTGACAAAATAAAGGAGTTCTCAGATTTGTCTCTATGGTTTGTTTCCTCTTCAAGTAGCCCTAGGCACAGACTGTGGAAAAGCACTTTCATTAAGAGGGGTTGCCAAACTTCTAAGAAATTAAGAGTTTTCGAAATACCAGCAAATATTTTTTCACCCAATCTTGATGATACTTGGTGGTAATGATCAGTACACAAATCCCACTTGGCTCACGAAATTTTGTTCTTCGAGTTTGAAGCTTTAGTCTACAGTAGCAGTTTCAATATTTAGGTTTCCCTCTGTTCTCTCCTATATAGATAGATGAATTTGGAACTCTAAATCCAACATGGTTTGTAGTAGCTCTTTGAAACTTGACAAAATAAAGGAGTTCTCAGATTTGTCTCTATGGTTTGTTTCCTCTTCAAGTAGCCCTAGGCACAGACTGTGGAAAAGCACTTTCATTAAGAGGGGTTGCCAAACTTCTAAGAAATTAAGAGTTTTCGAAATACCAGCAAATATTTTTTCACCCAATCTTGATGATACTTGGTGGTAATGATCAGTACACAAATCCCACTTTGCTCACGAAATTTTGTTCTTCGAGTTTGAAGCTTTAGTCTACAGTAGCAGTTTATATATTTAGGTTTCCCTCTGTTCTCTCCTATATAGATAGATGAATTTGGAACTCTAAATTCAACATGGTTTGTAGTAGCTTTTTGAAACTTGAGAAAATAAAGGAGTTCTCAGTTTTGTCTCTATGGTTTGTTTCCTCTTCAAGTAGCCCTAGGCACAGACTGTGGAAAAGCACTTTCATTGAGAGGGGTTGCCAAGCTTCTACGAAATAACGAGTTTCCGAAATACCAGCCAATATTTTTTCACCCAATCTTGATTATTCTTGGTGGTACTGATCAGTACACAAATCCCACTTGGCTCACCAAATTTTGTTCTTCTAGGTTGAAGCGTTCTTCGCCCGTAGCAGTTTTTATATTTAGGGTTCACCCTGTACTCTCATATATAGATAGATGAATTTGGAACTCTAAATCCAACATGGTTTGTAGTAGCTCTTTGAAACTTGACAAAATAAAGGAGTTCTCAGATTTGTCTCTATGGTTTGTTTCCTCTTCAAGTAGCCCTAGGCACAGACTGTGGAAAAGCACTTTCATTAAGAGGGGTTGCCAAACTTCTAAGAAATTAAGAGTTTTCGAAATACCAGCAAATATTTTTTCACCCAATCTTGATGATACTTGGTGGTAATGATCAGTACACAAATCCCACTTGGCTCACGAAATTTTGTTCTTCGAGTTTGAAGCTTTAGTCTACAGTAGCAGTTTCAATATTTAGGTTTCCCTCTGTTCTCTCCTATATAGATAGATGAATTTGGAACTCTAAATTCAACATGGTTTGTAGTAGCTCTTTGAAACTTGAGAAAATAAAGGACTTCTCAGTTTTGTCTCTATGGTTTGTTTCCTGTTCAAGTAGCCCTAGGCACAGACAGTGGAAAAGCACTTTCATTGAGAGTGGTTGTCAGGCTTCTAAGATTACAAGTTTCCGAAATAGCAGCAAATATTTTTTCACCCAATCTTGATGATACTTGGTGGTAATGATCAGTATACAGATACCAATTGGCTCACCAAATTTTGTTCTTCTAGGTTGAAGCGTTCATCTACTGTAGCAGTTTGTATATTTAGGTATCCCTCTGTTCTCTCCTATATAGATAGATGAATTTGGAACTCTAAATCCAACATGGTTTCTAGTAGCTCTTTGAAACTTGACAAAATAAATAAGTTCTCAGTTTTGTCTCTATGGTTTGTTTCCTCTTCAAGTAGCCCTAGGCACAGACTGTGGAAAAGCACTTTCATTGAGATGGGTTGCCAAGCTTCTAAGAATTAACGAGTTTAGGAAATACCAGCAAATATTTTTTCACCCAATCTTGATGATACTTGGTGGTAATGATCAGTACACAAATCCCACTTGGCTCACCAAATTTTGTTCTTCTAGTTTGAAACTTTCGTCTACAGTAGCAGTTTTTATATTTAGGTTTCCCTCTGTTCTCTCCTATATAGATAGATGAATTTGGAACTCTAAATCCAACATGGTTTGTAGTAGCTCTTTGAAACTTGACAAAATATAGGAGTTCTTAGTTTTGTCTCTATGTTTTGTTTCCTCTTCAAGTAGCCGTAGGCACAGACTGTGGAAAGCACTTTCATTGAGATGGGTTCCCAAGCTACTAAGAAATAACGAGTTTCCAAAATACCAGCAAATATTTTTTCACTTAATCTTGATGATACTTGGTGGTCATGATCAGTACACAAGTCTCACTTGGCTCACCAAATTTTGTTCTTCTAGGTTGAAACGTTCGTCTACAATAGCAGTTTTTATATTTAGGTTTCCCTCTGTTCTCTCCTGTATAGATAGATGAATTTGGAACTCTAAATCCAACATGGTTTGTAGTAGCTCTTTGAAACTTGACAAAATAAAGGAGTTCTCAGTTTTTTCCCTATGGATTGTTTCCTCTTCAAGAAGCCCTAGGCAAACACTGTGGAAAAGCACTTTCATTGAGAGGGGTTGCCAAGCTTCTAAGAAATAACGAGTTTCTGAAATACCAGCAAATACTTTTTCACCCAATCTTGATGATGCTGGTGGTAATGATCAGTACACAGATCCCACTTGGCTCACCAAATTTTGTTCTTCTAGGTTGAAGCGTTCGTCTACAGTAGCAGTTTTTATATTTAGGTTTCACTCTGTTCTCTCATATATAGATAGATGAATTTGGAACTCTAAATCCAACATGGTTTGTAGTAGCTCCTTGAATCTTGACAAAATAAAGGAGTTCTCCGTTTTGTCTCTATGGTTTGTTTCCTCTTCAAGTAGCCCTAGGCACAGACTGTGGAAAGCACTTTCATTTAGAGGGGTTGCCAAACTTCTAAGAAATAACGAGTTTCCGAAACACCAGCAAATATTTTTTCACCCAATCTTGATGATACTTGGTGGTAATGATCAGTACACAAGTCCCACTTGGCTCACCAAATTTTGTTCTTCTAGGTTGAAGCGTTCGTCTACAGAAGCAGTTTTTATATTTAGGTTTCCCTCTGTTCTCTCCTATATAGATAGATGAATTTGGAACTCTAAATCCAACATGGTTTGTAGTAGCTCTTTGAAACTTGACAAAATAAAGGAGTTCTCAGATTTGTCTCTATGATTTGTTTCCTCTTCAAGTAGCCCTAGGCACAGACTGTGGAAAAGAACTTTCATTGAGTGGGGTTGCCAAGCTTCTAAGAAATAACGAGTTTCCGAAATACCAGCCAATATGTTTTCAACCAATCTTGATAATACTTGGTGGTAATGATCAGTACACAAATCCAACTTGGCTCACCAAATTTTGTTCTTCTAGGTTGAAGCGTTCTTCGACAGTAGCAGTTTTTATATTTAGGGTTCACCCTGTTCTCTCATATATAGATAGATGAATTTGGAACTCTAAATCCAACAAGGTTTGTAGTAGCTCTTTGAAACTTGACAAAATAAAGGAGTTCTGAGATTTCTCTCTATGGTTTGTTTCCTCTTCAAGTAGCCCTAGGCACAGACTGTGGAAAGCACTTTCATTGAGAGTGGTTGCCAGGCTTCTAAGATTACAAGTTTCCATAATAGCAGCAAATATTTTTTCACACAATCTTGATGATACTTGGTGGTAATGATCAGTACACAAATCCCACTAAGCTCACCAAATTTTGTTCTTCTAGGTTGAAGCGTTCGTCTACGGTAGCTGTTTTTATATTTAGGTTTCTCTCTGTTCTCTCCTATATAGATAGATGAATTTGGAACTCTAAATCCAACATGGATTGTAGTAGCTCTTTGAAACTTGAAAAATAAAGGAGTTCTCAGTTTTGTCTCTATGGTTTGTTTCCTCTTCAAGTAGCCCTAGGCACAGACTGTGGAAAAGCACTTCCATTGAGAGGGGTTGCCAAGCTTCTAAGAAATAACGAGTTTCCGAAATACTAGCAAAAATTTTTTCACCCAATCTTGATGATACTTGGTGGTAATGATCAGTATACAGATCCCAATTGGCTCACCAAATTTTGTTCTTCTAGCTTGAAGCGTTCGTCTACAGTAGCAGTTTTTATATTTAGGTTTTCCCTCTGTTCTCTCCTGTATAGATAGATGAATTTGGAACTCTAAATCCAACATGGTTTGTAGTAGCTCTTTGAAACTTGACAAAATAAAGCAGTTCTTAGTTTTGTCTCTATGTTTTGTTTCCTCTTCAAGTAGCCGTAGGCACAGACTGTGGAAAGCACTTTCATTGAGATGGGTTGCCAAGCTTCTAAGAAATAACGAGTTTCCGAAATACCAGCAAATATTTTTTCACCCAATCTTGATGATACTTGGTGGTTTTGATCAGTACACAAATCCCACTTGGCTCACCAAAGTTTGTTCTTCTAGGTTGAAGCGTTTGTCTACTGTAGCAGTTTTTATATTTAGGTTTCACTCTGTTCTCTCATATAGAGATAGATGAATTTGGAACTCTAAATTCAACATGGTTTGTAGTAGCTCTTTGAAACTTGACAAAATAAAGGAGTTCTCAGTTTTGTCTCTATGGTTTGTTTCCTCTTCTAGTAGACCTAGGCACAGACTGTGGAAAGCACTTTCATTTAGAGGGGTTGCCAACCTTCTAAGAAATAACGAGTTTCCGAAATACCAGCAAATATTTTTTCACCCAATCTTGATGATACTTGGTGGTAATGATCAGTACACAAGTCCCACTTGGCTCACAAAATTTTTTTCTTCTAGGTTGAAGCGTTCTTCGACAATAGCAGTTCTTATATTTAGGTTTCCCTCTGTTCTCTCCTATATAGATAGATGAATTTGGAACTCTAAATCCAACATGGTTTGTAGTAGCTCTTTGAAACTTGACAAAATAAAGGAGTTCTCAGATTTGTCTCTATGGTTTGTTTCCTCTTCAAGTAGCCCTAGGCACAGACTGTGGAAAAGCACTTCATTAAGAGGGGTTGCCAAACACTTAAGAAATTAAGAGTTTTCGAAATACCAGCAAATATTTTTTCAACCAATCTTGATGATACTTGGTGGTAATGATCAGTACACAAATCCCACTTGGCTCACGAAATTTTGTTCTTCGAGTTTGAAGCTTTAGTCTACAGTAGCAGTTTCTATATTTA
This sequence comes from Callospermophilus lateralis, assembly GCF_048772815.1. Taxonomy (NCBI): domain Eukaryota; kingdom Metazoa; phylum Chordata; class Mammalia; order Rodentia; family Sciuridae; genus Callospermophilus; species Callospermophilus lateralis. The sequence goes on from NW_027516885.1 coordinate 22,222, forward strand.
GGTTTCCCTCTCTTCTCTCCTATATAGATAGATGAATTTGGAACTCTAAATTCAACATGGTTTGTAGTAGCTCTTTGAAACTTGAGAAAATAAAGGAGTTCTCAGTTTTGTCTCTATGGTTTGTTTCCTCTTCAAGTAGCCCTAGGCACAGACTGTGGAAAAGCACTTTCATTGAGAGGGGTTGCCAAGCTTCTACGAAATAACGAGTTTCCGAAATACCAGCCAATATTTTTTCACCCAATCTTGATAATACTTGGTGGTACTGATCAGTACACAAATCCCACTTGGCTCACCAAATTTTGTTCTTCTAGGTTGAAGCGTTCTTCGACAGTAGCAGTTTTTATATTTAGGGTTCACCCTGTTCTCTCCTATATAGATAGATGAATTTGGAACTCTAAATCCAACATGGTTTGTAGTAGCTCTTTGAAACTTGACAAAATAAAGGAGTTCTGAGTTTTCTCTCTATGGTTTGTTTCCTGTTCAAGTAGCCCTAGGCACAGACAGTGGAAAAGCACTTTCATTGAGAGTGGTTGTCAGGCTTCTAAGATTACAAGTTTCCGAAATAGCAGCAAATATTTTTTCACCCCAATCTTGATGATACTTGGTGGTAATGATCAGTATACAGATACCAATTGGCTCACCAAATTTTGTTCTTCTAGGTTGAAGCGTTCATCTACAGTAGCAGTTTGTATATTTAGGTATCCCTCTGTTCTCTCCTATATAGATAGATGAATTTGGAACTCTAAATCCAACATGGTTTCTAGTAGCTCTTTGAAACTTGACAAAATAAATAAGTTCTCAGTTTTGTCTCTATGGTTTGTTTCCTTTTCAAGTAGCCCTAGGCACAGACTGTGGAAAAGCACTTTCATTGAGATGGGTTGCCAAGCTTCTAAGCATTAACGAGTTTAGGAAATACCAGCAAATATTTTTTCACCCAATCTTGATGATACTTGGTGGTAATGATCAGTACACAAATCTCACTTGGCTCACCAAATTTTGTTCTTCTAGTTTGAACCTTTCGTCTACAATAGCAGTTTTTATATTTAGGTTTCCCTCTGTTCTCTCCTATATAGATAGATGAATTTGGAACTCTAAATCCAACATGGTTTGTAGTAGCTCTTTGAAACTTGACAAAATATAGGAGTTCTTAGTTTTGTCTCTATGTTTTGTTTCCTCTTCAAGTAGCCCTAGGCACAGACTGTGGAAAGCACTTTCATTGAGATGGGTTCCCAAGCTTCTAAGAAATAACGAGTTTCCAAAATACCAGCAAATATTTTTTCACCCAATCTTGATGATACTTGGTGATCATGATCAGTACACAAATCTCACTTGGCTCACCAAATTTTGTTCTTCAAGGTTGAAACGTTCGTCTACAATAGCAGTTTTTATATTTAGGTTTCCCTCTGTTCTCTCCTGTATAGATAGATGAATTTGGAACTCTAAATCCAACATGGTTTGTAGTAGCTCTTTGAAACTTGACAAAATAAAGGAGTTCTCAGTTTTTTCCCTAAGGATTGTTTCCTCTTCAAGTAGCCCTAGGCACAGACTGTGGAAAAGCACTTCATTAAGAGGGGTTGCCAAACTTCTAAGAAATTAAGAGTTTTCGAAATACCAGCAAATATTTTTTCAACCAATCTTGATGATACTTGGTGGTAATGATCAGTACACAAATCCCACTTGGCTCACGAAATTTTGTTCTTCGAGTTTGAAACTTTAGTCTACAGTAGCAGTTTCTATATTTAGGTTTCCCTCTGTTCTCTCCTATATAGATAGATGAATTTGGAACTCTAAATTCAACATGGTTTGTAGTAGCTCTTTGAAACTTGAGAAAATAAAGGAGTTCTCAGTTTTGTCTCTATGGTTTGTTTCCTCTTCAAATAGCCCTAGGCACAGACTGTGGAAAAGCACTTTCATTGAGAGGGGTTGCCAAGCTTCTACGAAATAACGAGTTTCCGAAATACCAGCCAATATTTTTTCACCCAATCTTGATAATACTTGGTGGTACTGATCAGTACACAAATCCCACTTGGCTCACCAAATTTTGTTCTTCTAGGTTGAAGCGTTCTTCGACAGTAGCAGTTTTTATATTTAGGGTTCACCCTGTTCTCTCATATATAGATAGATGAATTTGGAACTCTAAATCCAACATGGTTTGTAGTAGCTCTTTGAAACTTGACAAAATAAAGGAGTTCTGAGTTTTCTCTCTATGGTTTGTTTCCTGTTCAAGTATCCCTAGGCACAGACAGTGGAAAAGCACTTTCATTGAGAGTGGTTGTCAGGCTTCTAAGATTACAAGTTTCCGAAATAGCAGCAAATATTTTTTCACCCAAACTTGATGATACTTGGTGGTAATGATCAGTATACAGATACCAATTGGCTCACCAAATTTTGTTCTTCTAGGTTGAAGCGTTCATCTACAGTAGCAGTTTGTATATTTAGGTATCCCTCTGTTCTCTCCTATATAGATAGATGAATTTGGAACTCTAAATCAAACATGGTTTCTAGTAGCTCTTTGAAACTTGACAAAATAAATAAGTTCTCAGTTTTGTCTCTATGGTTTGTTTCCTCTTCAAGTAGCCCTAGGCACAGACTGTGGAAAAGCACTTTCATTGAGATGGGTTGCCAAGCTTCTAAGAATTAACGAGTTTAGGAAATACCAGCAAATATTTTTTCACCCAATCTTGATGATACTTGGTGGTAATGATCAGTACACAAATCCCACTTGGCTCACCAAATTTTGTTCTTCTTGTTTGAAACTTTCGTCTACAATAGCAGTTTTTATATTTAGGTTTCCCTCTGTTCTCTGCTATATAGATAGATGAATTTGGAACTCTAAATCCAACATGGTTTGTAGTAGCTCTTTGAAACTTGACAAAATATAGGAGTTCTTAGTTTTGTCTCTATGTTTTGTTTCCTTTTCAAGTAGCCGTAGGCACAGACTGTGGAAAGCACTTTCATTGAGATGGGTTCCCAAGCTTCTAAGAAATAACGAGTTTCCAAAATACCAGCAAATATTTTTTCACCCAATCTTGATGATACTTGGTGGTCATGATCAGTACACAAATCTCACTTGGCTCACCAAATTTTGTTCTTCTAGGTTGAAACGTTCGTCTACAATAGCAGTTTTTATATTTAGGTTTCCCTCTGTTCTCTCCTGTATAGATAGATGAATTTGGAACTCTAAATCCAACATGGTTTGTAGTAGCTCTTTGAAACTTGACAAAATAAAGGAGTTCTCAGTTTTTTCTCTATGGATTGTTTCCTCTTCAAGTAGCCCTAGGCAAACACTGTGGAAAAGCACTTTCATTGAGAGGGGTTGCCAAGCTTCTAAGAAATAACGAGTTTCTGAAATACCAGAAAATACTTTTTCACCCAATCTTGATGATGCTGGTGGTAATGATCAGTACACAAATCCCACTTGGCTCACCAAATTTTGTTCTTCTAGGTTGAAGAGTTCGTCTACAGAAGCAGTTTTTATATTTAGGTTTCCCTCTGTTCTCTCCTATATAGATATATGAATTTGGAACTCTAAATCCAACATGGTTTGTAGTAGCTCTTTGAAACTTGACAAAATAAAGGAGTTCTCAGGTTTGTTTCTATGTTTTGTTTCCTCTTCAAGTAGCCCTAGGCACAGACTGTGGAAAAGCACTTTCATTGAGAGGGGTTGCCAAGCTTCTAAGAAATAACGAATTTCCGAAATACCAGCAAAAATTTTTTCAACCAATCTTGATGATACTTGGTGGTAATGATCAGTACACAGATCCCACTTGGCTCACCAAATTTTGTTCTTCTAGGTTGAAGCGTTCGTCTACAGTAGCAGTTTTTATATTTAGGTTTCACTCTGTTCTCTCATATATCGATAGATGAATTAGGAACTCTAAATCCAACATGGTTTGTAGTAGCTCGTTGAATCTTGACAAAATAAAGGAGTTCTCCGTTTTGTCTCTATGGTTTGTTTCCTCTTCAAGTAGCCCTAGGCACAGACTGTGGAAAAGCACTTTCATTGAGAGGGGTTGCCAAGATTCTAAGAAATTACGAATTTCCGAAATACCAGCAAATATTTTTTCACCCAATCTTGATGATACTTGGTGGTAATGATCAGTACACAAATCCCACTTGGCTCACCAAATTTTGTTCTTCTAGGTTGAAGCGTTCGTCTACAGTAGCAGTTTTTATATTTAGGTTTCCCTCTGTTCTCTCCTATATAGATAGATGAATTTGGAACTCTAAATTCAACATGGTTTGTAGTAGCTCTTTTAAACTTGACAAAATAAAGGAGTTCTCAGTTTTGTCTCTATGGTTTGTTTCCTCTTCAAGTAGCCCTAGGCACAGACTGTTTAAAGCACTTTCATTTAGAGGGGTTGCCAAACTTCTAAGAAATAACGAGTTTCCGAAACACCAGCAAATATTTTTTCACCCAATCTTGATGATACTTGGTGGTAATGATCAGTACACATTTCCCACTTGGCTCACCAAATTTTGTTCTTCTAGGTTGAAGCGTTCGTCTACAGAAGCAGTTTTTATATTTAGGTTTCCCTCTGTTCTCTCCTATATAGATAGATGAATTTGGAACTCTAAATCCAACATGGTTTGTAGTAGCTCTTTGAAACTTGACAAAATAAAGGAGTTCTCAGATTTGTCTCTATGGTTTGTTTCCTGTTCAAGTAGCCCTAGGCACAGACTGTGGAAAAGAACTTTCATTGAGTGGGGTTGCCAAGCTTCTAAGAAATAACGAGTTTCCGAAATACCAGCCAATATGTTTTCAACCAATCTTGATAATACTTGGTGGTAATGATCAGTACACAAATCCAACTTGGCTCACCAAATTTTGTTCTTCTAGGTTGAAGCGTTCTTCGACAGTAGCAGTTTTTATATTTAGGGTTCACCCTGTTCTCTCATATATAGATAGATGAATTTGGAACTATAAATCCAACATGGTTTCTAGTAGCTCTTTGAAACTTGACAAAATAAAGGAGTTCTGAGATTTCTCTCTATGGTTTGTTTCCTCTTCAAGTAGCCCTAGGCACAGACTGTGGAAAGCACTTTCATTGAGAGTGGTTGCCAGGCTTCTAAGATTACAAGTTTCCGAAATACCAGCAAATATTTTTTCACACAATCTTGATGATACTTGGTGGTAATGATCAGTACACAAATCCCACTAGGCTCACCAAATTTTGTTCTTCTAGGTTGAAGCGTTCGTCTACGGTAGCTGTTTTTATATTTAGGTTTCTCTCTATTCTCTCCTATATAGATAGATGAATTTGGAACTCTAAATCCAACATGGATTGTAGTAGCTCTTTGAAACTTGAAAAAATAAAGGAGTTCTCAGTTTTGTCTCTATGGTTTGTTTCCTCTTCAAGTAGCCCTAGGCACAGACTGTGGAAAAGCACTTCCATTGAGAGGGGTTGCCAAGCTTCTAAGAAATTACGAGTTTCCGAAATACTAGCAAAAATTTTTTCACCCAATCTTGATGATACTTGGTGGTAATGATCAGTATACAGATCCCACTTGGCTCACCAAATTTTGTTCTTCTAGCTTCAAGCGTTCGTCTACAGTAGCAGTTTTTATATTTAGGTTTCCCTCTGTTCTCTCCTATATAGATAGATGAATTTGGAACTCTAAATCCAACATGGTTTGTAGTAGCTCTTTGAAACTTGACAAAATAAAGCAGTTCTTAGTTTTGTCTCTATGTTTTGTTTCCTCTTCAAGTAGCCGTAGGCACAGACTGTGGAAAGCACTTTCATTGAGATGGGTTGCCAAGCTTCTAAGAAATAACGAGTTTCCGAAATACCAGCAAATATTTTTTCACCCAATCTTGATGATCCTTGGTGGTTTTGATCAGTACACAAATCCCACTTGGCTCACCAAAGTTTGTTCTTCTAGGTTGAAGCGTTTGTCTACTGTAGCAGTTTTTATATTTAGGTTTCACTCTGTTCTCTCATATAGAGATAGATGAATTTGGAACACTAAATCCAACATGGATTGTAGTAGCTCTTTGAAACTTGACAAAATAAAGGAGTTCTCAGTTTTTTCCCTATGGATTGTTTCCTCTTCAAGTAGCCCTAGGCAAACACTGTGGAAAAGCACTTTCATTGGAGAGGGGTTGCGAAGCTTCTAAGAAATAACGAGTTTCCGAAATACCAGCAAATACTTTTTCACCCAATCTTGATGATACTTGGTGGTAATGATCAGTACACAAATCCCACTTGGCTCACCAAATTTTGTTCTTCTAGGTTGAAGAGTTCGTCTACAGAAGCAGTTTTTATATTTAGGTTTCCCTCTGTTCTCTCCTATATATATATATATGAATTTGGAACTCTAAATCCAACATGGTTTGTAGTAGCTCTTTGAAACTTGACAAAATAAAGGAGTTCACAGATTTCTCTCTATGGTTTGTTTCCTCTTCAAGTAGCCCTAGGCACAGACTGTGGAATACACTTTCATTGAGAGGGATTGCCAAGCTCTAAGAAATAACGAGTTTCCAAAATACCAGCAAAAATTTTTTCAACCAATCTTGATGATACTTGGTGGTAATGATCAGTTCACAGATCCCACTTGGCTCACCAAATTTTTGTTCTTCTAGGTTGAAGCGTTCGTCTACAGTAGCAGTTTTTATATTTAGGTTTCATTCTGTTCTCTCATATATAGATAGATGAATTAGGAACTCTAAATCCAACATGGTTTGTAGTCGCTCGTTGAATCTTGACAAAATAAAGGAGTTCTCCGTTTTGTCTCTATGGTTTGTTTCCTCTTCAAGTAGCCCTAGGCACAGACTGTGGAAAAAGCACTTTCATTGAGAGGTTTTGCCAAGCTTCTAAGAAATTACGAATTTCCGAAATACCAGCAAATATTTTTTCACCCAATCTTGATGCTACTGGTGGTAATGATCAGTACACAAATCCCACTTGGCTCACCAAATTTTGTTCTTCTAGGTTGAAGCGTTCGTCTACAGTAGCAGTTTTTATATTTAGGTTTCCCTCTGTTCTCTCCTATATAGATAGATGAATTTGGAACTATAAATCCAACATGGTTTGTAGTAGCTCTTTGAAACTTGAAAAAATAAAGGAGTTCTCAGTTTTGTCTCTATGGTTTGTTTCCTCTTCAAGTAGCCGTAGGCACAGACTGTGGAAAGCACTTTCACTGAGATGGGTTGCCAAGCTTCTAAGAAATAACGAGTATCCGAAATACCAGCAAATATTATTTCACCCAATCTTGATGATACTTGGTGGTAATGATCAGTACACAGATCCCACTTGGCTCACCAAATTTTGTTCTTCTAGGTTGAAGCGTTCGTCTACAGTAGCAGTTTTTATATTTAGGTTTCACTCTGTTCTCTCATATATAGATAGATGAATTTGGAACTCTAAATCCAACATGGTTTGTAGTAGCTCTTTGAAACTTGACAAAATAAAGGAGTTCTCAGATTTGTCTCTATGGTTTGTTTCCTCTTCAAGTAGCCCTAGGCACAGACTGTGGAATACACTTTCATTGAGAGGGGTTGCCAAGCTTCTAAGAAATAACGAGTTTCCAAAATACCAGCAAAAATTTTTTCAACCAATCTTGATGATATTTGGTGGTAATGATCAGTACACAGATCCCACTTGGCTCACCAAATTTTGTTCTTCTAGGTTGAAGCGTTCGTCTACAGTAGCAGTTTTTATATTTAGGTTTCACTCTGTTCTCTCATATATAGATAGATGAATTAGGAACTCTAAATCCAACATGGTTTGTAGTAGCTCGTTGAATCTTGACAAAATAAAGGAGTTCTCCGTTTTGTCTCTATGGTTTGTTTCCTCTTCAAGTAGCCCTAGGCACAGACTGTGGAAAAGCACTTTCATTGAGAGGGGTTGCCAAGCTTCTAAGAAATTACGAATTTCCGAAATACCAGCAAATATTTTTTCACCCAATCTTGATGATACTGGTGGTAATGATCAGTACACAAATCCCACTTGGCTCACCAAAATTTTGTTCTTCTAGGTTGAAGCGTTCGTCTACAGTAGCAGTTTTTATATTTAGGTTTCCCTCTGTTCTCTCCTATATAGATAGATGAATTTGGAACTCTAAATCCAACAAGGTTTGTAGTAGCTCTTTGAAACATATCAAAATAATGGTTTTCTCAGTTTGGTCTCTATGGTTTGTTTCCTATTCAAGAAGCCCTAGGCACACACTGTGGAAAAGCACTTTCATCGAGAGGGGTTGCCATGCTTCTAAGAAATAACGAGTTTCCGAAATACCAGCAAATATTTTTTCACCCAATCTTGATGATACTTGGTGGTAATGATCAGTACACAAATCCCACTTGGCTCACTAAATTTTGTTCTTCTAGGTTGAAGCGTTCGTCTACAGTAGCAGTTTTTATATTTAGGTTTCCCACTGTTCTCTCATATATAGATAGATGAATTTGGAAGTATAAATCCAACATGGTTTGTAGTAGCTCTTTGAACTTGACAAAATAAGGGAGTTCACCGTTTTGTCTCTATGGTTTGTTTCCTCTTCAAGTAGCCCTAGGCACAGACTGTGGAAAAGCAGTTTCATTGAGAGGGGTTGCCAAGCTTCTAAGAAATTACGAATTTCCGAAATACCAGCAAATATTTTTTCACCCAATCTTGATGATACTTGGTGGTAATGATCAGTACACAAATCCCACTTGGCTCACCAAATTTTGTTCTTCTAAGTTGAAGCGTTCGTCTACAGTAGCAGTTTTTATATTTAGTTTTCCCTCTGTTCTCTCCTATATAGATAGATGAATTTGGAACTCTAAATCCAACATGGTTTGTAGTAGCTCTTGAAACTTGTCAAAATAATGGTTTTCTCAGTTTTGTCTCTATGGTTTGTTTCCTATTCAAGAAGCCCTAGGCACACACTGTGGAAAAGCACTTTCATCGAGAGGGGTTGCCATGCTTCTAAGAAATAACGAGTTTCTGAAATACCAGCAAATATTTTTTCACCCAATCTTGGTGATACTTGGTGGTAATGATCAGTACACATATCCCACTTGGCTCACCAAATTTTGTTCTTCTAGGTTGAAGCGTTCATCTACAGTAGCGGTTTTTATATTTAGGTTTCCCTCTGTTCTCTCCTATATAGATAGATGAATTTGGAAGTATAAATCCAACATGGTTTGTAGTAGCTCTTTGAAACTTGACAAAATAAAGGAGTTCTCAGATTTGTCTCTATGGTTTGTTTCCTGTTCAAGTAGCCCTAGGCACAGACTGTGGAAAAGAACTTTCATTGAGTGGGGTTGCAAAGCTTCTAAGAAATAACGAGTTTCCGAAATACCAGCAAATATTTTTTCACCCAATCTTGATGATACTTGGTGGTAATGATCAGTACACAAATCCCACTTGGCTCACGAAATTTTGTTCTTCTAGTTTTGAAGCTTTCGTCTACAGTAGCAGTTTTTATATTTAGGTTTCCCTCTGTTCTCTCCTATATAGATAGATGAATTTGGAACTCTAAATTCAACATGGTTTGTAGTAGCTCTTTGAAACTTGACAAAATAAAGGAGTTCTCAGTTTTGTCTCTATGGTTTGTTTCCTCTTCTAGTAGCCCTAGGCACAGACTGTGGAAAGCACTTTCATTTAGAGGGGTTGCCAAGCTTCTAAGAAGTAACGAGTTTCCGAAATACCAGCAAATATTTTTTCACCCAATCTTGATGATACTTGGTGGTAATGATCAGTACACAAGTCCCACTTGGCTCACAAAATTTTTTTCTTCTAGGTTGAAGCGTTCGTCGACAGTAGCAGTTCTTATATTTAGGTTTCCCTCTGTTCTCTCCTATATAGATAGATGAATTTGGAACTCTAAATCCAACATGGTTTGTAGTAGCCCTTTGAAACTTGACAAAATAAAGGAGTTCTCAGATTTGTCTCTATGGTTTGTTTCCTCTTCAAGTAGCCCTAGGCACAGACTGTGGAAAAGCACTTTCATTGAGAGGGGTTGCCAAGCTTCTAAGAAATTACGAGTTTCCGAAATACCAGCAAATATTTTTTCACCCAATCTTGATGATACTTGGTGGTAATGATCAGTACACAAATCCCACTTGGCTCACGAAATTTTGTTCTTCGAGTTTGAAGCTTTCGTCTACAGTAGCAGTTTTTATATTTAGGTTTCCCTCTGTTCTCTCCTATATAGATAGATGAATTTGGAACTCTAAATTCAACATGATTTGTAGTAGCTCTTTGAAACTTGACAAAATAAAGGAGTTCTCAGTTTTGTCTCTATGGTTTGCTTCCTCTTCAAGTAGCCCTAGGCACAGACTGTGGAAAGCACTTTCATTGAGTGGGGTTGCCAAGCTTCTACGAAATAACGAGTTTCCTGAATACCAGCCAATATTTTTTCACCCAATCTTGATAACACTTGGTGGTAATGATCAGTACACAAATCCCACTTGGCTCACGAAATTTTGTTCTTCTAGGTTGAAGCGTTCTTCGACAGTAGCAGTTTTTATATTTAGGGTTCACTCTGTTCTCTCATATATAGATAGATGAATTTGGAACTCTAAATCCAACATGGTTTGTAGAAGCTCTTTGAAACTTGACAAAATAAAGGATTTCTGAGTTTTCTCTCCATGGTCTGTTTCCTCTTCAAGTAGCCCTAGGCACAGACTGTGGAAAAGCACTTTCATTGAGAGTGGTTGCCAGGCTTCTAAGATTACAAGTTTCCGAAATACCAGCAAATATTTTTTCACACAATCTTGATGATAAATTGGTGGTAATGATCAGTACACAAATCCCACTAGGCTCACCAAATTTTGTTCTTCTAGGTTGAAGCGTTCGTCTACAGTAGCTGTTTTTATATTTAGGTTTCTCTCTGTTCTCTCCTATATAGGTAGATGAATTTGGAACTCTAAATACAACATGGACTGTAGTAGCTCTTTGAAACTTGAAAAAATAAAGGAGTTCTCAGTTTTGTCTCTATGGTTTGTATCCTCTTCAAGTATCCCTAGGCACAGACTGTGGAAAAGCACTTTCATTGAGAGGGGTTGCCAAGCTTCTAAGAAAAAACGAGTTTCCGAAATACTAGCAAAAATTTTTTCACCCAATCTTGATGATACTTGGTGGTAATGATCAGTATACAGATCCCAATTGGCTCACCAAATTTTGTTCTTCGAGGTTGAAACGTTCGTCTACAGTAGCAGTTTTTATATTAAGGTTTCCCTCTGTTATCTCCTATATAGATAAATGAATTTGGAACTCTAAATTCAACATGGTTTGTAGTAGCTGTTTGAAACTTGACAAAATAAAGGTGTTCTCAGTTTTTTCGCTATGGTTTGTTTCCTCTTCAAGTAGCCCCAGGCACAGACTGTGGAAAAGCACTTTCATTGAGAGGGGTTCCCAAGCTTCTAAGAAATAACGAGTTTCCGAAATACCAGCAAATATTTTTTCACCCAATCTTGATGATACTTGGTGGTCATGATCAGTACACAAATCCCACTTGGCTCACCAAATTTTGTTCTTCTAGGTTGAAGCGTTCGTCTACAGTAGCAGTTTTTATATTTAGGTTTCACTCTGTTCTCTCATATATAGATAGATGAATTTGGAACACTAAATCCAACATGGTTTGTAGTAGCTCTTTGAAACTTGACAAAATAAAGGTTTTCTCAGTTTTGTCTCTATGGTTTGTGTCCTCTTAAAGTAGCCCTAGGCACACACTGTGGAAAAGCACTTTCACTGAGAGGGGTTGCCATGCTTCTAAGAAATAACGAGTTTCCGAAATACCAGCAAATATTTTTTCACCCAATCTTGATGATACTTGTTGGTAATGATCAGTACAGAAATCCCACTTGGCTCACCCAATTTTGTTCTTCTAGTTTGAAGCTTTCGTCTACAGTAGCACTTTTTATATTTAGGTTTCCCTCTGTTCTCTCCTATATAGATAGATGAATTTGGAACTCTAAATCCAACATGGTTTGTAGTAGCTCTTTGAAACTTGACAAAATAAAGGAGTTCTTAGTTTTGTCTCTATGTTTTGTTTCCTCTTCAAGTAGCCGTAGGCACAGACTGTGGAAAGCACTTTCATTGAGATGGGTTGCCAAGCTTCTAAGAAATAACGAGTTTCCGAAATATCAGCAAATATTTTTTCACCCAATCTTGATGATACTTGGTGGTCTTGATCAGTTCACAAATCCCACTTGGCTCACCAAATTTTGTTCTTCTAGGTTGAAGCGTTTGTCTACAGTAGCAGTTTTTATAATTAGGTTTCACTCTGTTCTCTCATATATAGATATATGAATTTGGAACTCTAAATTCAACATGGTTTGTAGTAGCTATTTGAAACTTGACAAAATAAAGGAGTTCTCAGTTTTGTTTCTATGTTTTGTTTCCTCTTCAAGTAGCCCTAGGCACAGACTGTGGAAAAGCACTTTCATTGAGAGTGGTTGCCAGGCTTCTAAGAAATTAAAATTTTCCGAAATACCAGCAATATTTTTTCACCCAATCTTGATGATACTTGGTGGTAATGATCAGTACACAAGTCCCACTAGGCTCACCAAATTTTGTTCTTCTAGGTTGAAGCATTCGTCTACAGTAGCTGTTTTTATATTTAGGTTTCTCTCCGTTCTCTCCCATATAGATAGATGTATTTGGAACTCTAAATCCAACATGGATTGTAGTAGCTCTTTGAAACTTGAAAAAATAAAGGAGTTCTCAGTTTTGTCTCTATGGTTTGTTTCCTCTTCAAGTAGCCCTAGGCACAGACTGTGGAAAAGCACTTTCATTGAGAGGGGTTGCCAAGCTTCTAAGACATTACGAGTTTGTGAAATACCAGCAAAAATTTTTTCAACCAATCTTGATGATACTTGGTGGTAATGATCAGTATACAGATCCCACTTGGCTCACCAAATTTTGTTCTTCTAAGTTGAAGCGTTCGTCTACAGTAGCAGTTTTTATATTTAGGTTTCACTCTGTTCTCTCATATATAGGTAGATGAATTAGGAACTCTAAATCCAATAGGGTTTATAGTAGCTCTTTGAAACTTGACAAAATAAAGGAGTTCTCAGTTTTCTCTCTATGGTTTGTGTCCTCTTCAAGTAGCCCTAGGCACAGAATGTGGAAAAGCACTTTCATTTAGAGGGGTTGCCAAGCTTCTAAGAAATAACGAGTTTCCGAAATACCAGCAAATATTTTCTCACCCAATCTTGATGCTACTTGGTGGTCATGAACAGTACACAAATCCCACTTGGCTCACCAAATTTTGTTCTTCTAGGTTGAAGCGTTCGTCTACAGTAGCAGTTTTTATGTTTAGGTTTCACTCTGTTCTCTCATATATAGATAGATGAATTTGGAACACTAAATCCAACATGGTTTGTAGTAGCTCTTTGGAACTTGACAAAATAAAGGTTTTCTCAATTTTGTCTCTATGGTTTGTTTCCTCTTCAAGTAGCCCTAGGCACAGACTGTGGAAAAGCTCTTTCACTGAGCGTGGTTGCCAATTTCTAAGAAATTACAAGTTTCCGAAACACCAGCAAATATTTTTTCACCCAATCTTGATGATACTAGGTTGTAATGATCAGTACACAAATCCCACTTGGCTCACCAAATTTTGTTCTTCTAGGTTGAAGCGTTCGTTTACAGTAGCAGTTTTTATATTTAGGTTTCTCTCTGTTCTCTCCTATATAGATAGATGAATTTGGAACTCTAAATCCAACATGGATAGTAGTAGCTCTTTGAAACTTGACAAAATAAAGGAGTTCTCAGTTTTCTCTCTATGGTTTGTTTCCTCTTCAAGTAGCCCTAGGCACAGAATGTGGAAAAGCACTTTCATTGAGAGTGGTTGCCAAGCTTCTATGAAATTACAAGTTTCCGAATCACCAGCAAATATTTTTTCACCCAATATTGATGATACTTGGTGGTAATGATCAGTACACAAATCCCACTTGGCTCACCAAATTTTGTTCTTCTAGGTTGAAACGTTCGTCTACAATAGCAGTTTTTATATTTAGGTTTCCCTTTGTTCTCTCCTGTATAGGTAGATGAATTTGGAACTCTAAATCCAACATGGTTTGTAGTAGCTCTTTGAATCTTTACAAATTAAGGAGTTCTCAGTTTTGTCTCTATGGTTTGTTCCCTCTTCAAGTAGCCCTAGGCACAGACTGTGGAAAAGCACTTTCATTGAGAGGGGTTGCCAAGCTTCTAAGAAATAACGAGTTTCCGAAATACCAGCAGATATTTTTTCACCCAATCTTGATGATACATGGTGGTAATGATCAGTACACAAATCCCACTTGGCTAACCAAATTTTGTTCTTCTAAGTTGAAGCGTTCGTCTACAGTAGCAGTTTTTATATTTAGGTTTCTCTCTGTTCTCTCCTATATAGATAGATGAATTTGGAATTCTAATTCCAACATGGATTGTAGTAGCTCTTTGAAACTTGACAAAATAAAGGAGTTCTCAGTTTTGTCTCTATGGTTTGTTTCGTCTTCAAGTAGCCCAAGGCAGAGACTGTGGAAGCACTTTCATTGAGATGGGTTGCCAAGATTCTAAGAAATAACGAGTTTCCGAAATACCAGCAAATATTTTTTCACCCAGTCTTGATGATACTTGTTGCTGATGATCAGTACACAAATCCCACTTGGCTCACCAAATTCTGTTCTTCTAGGTTGAAGCATTCATCTACAGTAGCAGTTTTTATATTTAGGTTTCCCTCTGTTCTCTCATATATAGATAGATGAATTTGGAACTCTAAATCCAACATGGTTTGTAGTAGCTCTTTGAAACTTAACAAAATAAAGGAGTTCTCAGTTTGCCTCAATGGTTTGTTTCCTCCTCGACTAGCCCTTGGCACAGACTGTGGAAAAGCACTTTCATTGAGAGTGGTCGCCAAGCTTCTAAGAAATTACAAGTTTCCGAAATACCAGCAAATATTTTTTCACCCAATCTTGATGATACTTTGTGGTAATGATCAGTACACCAATCCCACTTGGCTCACCAAATTATGTTCTTCTAGGTTGAAGCGTTCGTCTACAGTAGCAGTTTTTATATTTAGATTTCCCTCTGTTCTCTCCTGTATAGATAGATGAATTTGAACTCTAAATCCAACATGGTTTGTACTAGCTCTTTGAAACTTGAAAAATAAAAGCGTTCTCAGTTTTGTCTCTATGGATTGTTTCCTCTTCTCTTAGCCCTAGGCACAGACTGTGGAAAATCACTTTCATTGAGAGGGGTTGCCAAGCTTCTAAGAAATAACGAGTTTCCGAAATACCAGCAAATATTTTTTCACCCAATCTTGATGATACTTGTTGCTAATGATCAGTACACAAATCCCACTTGGCTCACCAAATTTTGTTCTTCTAGTTTGAAGCTTTCGTCTACAGTAGCAGTTTTTATATTTAGGTTTCTCTCTGTTCTCTCCCATATAGATAGATGAATTTGGAACTCTAAATCCAACATGGTTTGTAGTAGCTCTTTGAAACTTCACAAAATAAAGGAATTCTGAGTTTTATCTCTGTGGTTTGTTTCCTCTTCAAGTAGCCCTAGGCACAGACTGTGGAAAACCACTTTCATTGAGAGGGGTTGCCACGCTTCTAAGAAATAACGAGATTCCGAAATACCCGCAAATATTTTTTCACCCAATCTGGATGATACTTGGTGGTAATGATCAGTACACAAATCCCACATGGCTCACCAAATTTTGTTCTTCTACGTTGAAGCGTTCGACTACAGTAGCAGTTTTTATATTTAGGTTTCCCTCTGTTCTCTAATTTATAGATAGATGAATTTGGAACTCTAAATACAACATGGTTTGCAGTAGCTCTTTGAAACTTGACAAAATAAAGGAGTTCTTAGTTTTGTCTCAATGGTTTGTTTCCTCCTCAAGTAGCCCTAGGCGCAGAGTGGAAAAGTACTTTCATTGAGAGTGGTTGCCAAGCTTCTAAGAAATTACAAGTTTCCGAAATACCAGCAAATATTTTTTCACCCAATCTTGATGATACTTGGTGGTAATGATCAGTACACAAATCCCACTTGGCTCACCAAATTTTGTTCTTCTAGTTTGAAGCGTTCGTCTACAGTAGCAGTTTTTATATTTAGGTTTCCCTCTGTTCTCTCCTATATAGATAGATGAATTTGGAACTTTAAATCCAACATGGTTTGTAGTAGCTCTTTGAAACTTCACAAAATAAAGGAGTTCTGAGTTTTGTCTCTGTGGTTTCTTTCCTCTTCAAGTAGCCCTAGGCACAGACTGTGGAAAACCACTTTCATTGAGAGGGTTGCCACGCTTCTAAGAAATAACGAGTTTCCGAAATACCAGCTAGTATTTTTTCACCCAATCTTGATGATACTTGTTGCTAATGATCAGTACACAAATCCCACTTGGCTCACCAAATTTTGTTCTTCTAGGTTGAAGCGTTCGTCTACAGTAGCAGTTTTTATATTTAGGTTTCTCTCTGTTCTCTCCTATAT
The DNA here is from genome assembly GCF_048772815.1 of Callospermophilus lateralis. Taxonomy (NCBI): domain Eukaryota; kingdom Metazoa; phylum Chordata; class Mammalia; order Rodentia; family Sciuridae; genus Callospermophilus; species Callospermophilus lateralis. The sequence goes on from NW_027516885.1 coordinate 38,622, forward strand.
AGATAGATGAATTTGGAACTCTAAATCCAACATGGTTTGTAGTAGCTCTTCGAAACTTGACAAAATAAAGGAGTTCTCAGTTTTGTTTCTATGGTTTGTTTCCTCTTCAATAAGCCCTAGGCACAGACTGTGGAAAAGCACTCTCATTGAGAGGGGTTGCCAAGCTTTTAAGAAATAACGAGTTTCCAAAATACCAGCAAATATTTTTTCACCCAATCTTGATGATAATTGTTGCTAATGATCAGTACACAAATCCCACTTGGCTCACCAAATTTTGTTCTTCTAGGTTGAAGCGTTCGTCTACAGTAGCAGTTTTATATTTAGGTTTCTCTCTGTTCTCTCCTATATAAATAGAAGAATTAGGAACTCTAATTCCAACATGGATTGTAGTAGCTCTTTGAAACTTGAAAACATAAAGGAGTTCTCAGTTTGGTCCCTATGGTTTGTTTCGTCTTCAAGTAGCCCAAGGCACAGACTGTGGAAGCACTTTCATTGAGATGGGTTGCCAAGCTTCTAAGAAATAACGAGTTTCCAAAATACCAGCAAATATTTTTTCACCCAGTCTTGATGATACTTTGTGGTAATGATCAGTACACCAATCCCACTTGGCTCACCAAATTTTGTTCTTCTAGGTTGAAGCGTTCGTCTACAGTAGCAGTTTTTATATTTAGATTTCCCTCTGTTCTCTCCTGTATAGATAGATGAATTTGGAACTCTAAATCCAACATGGTTTGTACTAGCTCGTTGAAACTTGAAAAATAAAAGCGTTCTCAGTTTTGTCTCTATGGATTGTTTCCTCTTCTCTTAGCCCTAGGCACAGACTGTGGAAAATCACTTTCATTGAGAGGGGTTGCCAAGCTTCTAAGAAATAACGAGTTTCCGAAATACCAGCAAATATTTTTTCACCCAATCTTGATGATACTTGTTGCTAATGATCAGTACACAAATCAAACTTGGCCCACCAAATTTTGTTCTTCTAGTTTGAAGCTTTCGTCTACAGTAGCAATTTATATATTTCGGTTTCCCTCTGTTCTCTCCTATATAGATAGATGAATTTGGAACTCTAAATCCAACATGGTTTGTAGTAGCTCTTTGAAACTTGACAAAATAAAGGAGTTCTCAGTTTTGTCTCTATGGTTTGTTTCCTCTTCAAGTAGCCCCTAGGCACAGACTGTGGAAAAGCACTTTCATTGAGAGGAGTTGCCAAGCTTCTAAGAAATAACGAGTTTCCGAAATTCCAGCAAGTATATTTTCACCCAATCTTGATGATACTTGGTGGTAATGATGAGTACACAAATCCCACTTGGCTTACCAAATTTTGTTCTTCTAGGTTGAAGCGTTCGTCTACAATACCAGTTTTTATATTTAGGTTTCACTCTGATCTCTTATATATAGATAGATGAATTTGGAACTCTAAATCCAACATGGTTTGTAATAGCTCTTTGATACTTGACAAAATAAAGGAGTTCTCAGTTTTGTCTCTATGGTTTGTTTCCTCTTCAAATAGCCCTAGTCACAGACGGAGGAAAAGCACTTTCATTGAGAGGGGTTGCCAAGCTTCTAAGAAATTACGAGTTTCCGAAATACCATCAAATATTTTTTCACCCAATCTTGATGATACTTGTTGCTAATGATCAGTACACAAATCCCACTTGACTCACCAAATTTTGTTCTTCTCGGTTGAAGCGTTCGTCTAGAGTAGCAGTTTTTATATTTAGTTTCTCTCTGTTCTCTCCTATATAGATAGATGAATTTGGAACTCTAAATCCAACATGGATTGTAGTAGCTCTTTGAAACTTGACAAAAATAAAGGAGTTCTCAGTTTTGTCTCTATGGTTTGTTTCCTTTTCAAGTAGCCCTAGGCACAGACTGTGGAAAAGCACTTTCATTGAGAGGGGTTGCCAAGCTTCTAAGAAATAACGAGTTTCTGAAATACCAGCAAATTTTTTTTCAACCAATCTTGATGATACTTGGTGGTAATGATCAGTATACAGATCCCACTTGGCTCACCAAATTTTGTTCTTCTAGGTTGAAGCGTTCGTCTACAGTAGCAGTTTTTATATTTAGGTTTCACTCTGTTTTCTCATATATAGGTAGATGAATTAGGAACTCTAAATCCAACAGGGTTTATAGTAGCTCTTTGAAACTTGACAAAATAAAGGAGTTCTCAGTTTTCTCTCTATGGTTTGTTTCCTCTTCAAGTAGCCCTAGGCACAGAATGTGGAAAAGCACTTTCATTTAGAGGGGTTGCCAAGCTTCTAAGAAATAACGAGTTTCCGAAATACCAGCAAATATTTTTTCACCCAATCTTGATGATACTAGGTGGTAATGATCAGTACACAAATCCCACTTGGCTCAACAAATTTTGTTCTTCTAGGTTGAAGCGTTCGTTTACAGTAGCAGTTTTTATATTTAGGTTTCTCTCTGTTCTCTCCTATATAGATAGATGAATTTGGAACTCTAAATCCAACATGGATAGTAGTAGCTCTTTGAAACTTGACAAAATAAAGGAGTTCTCAGTTTTCTCTCTATGGTTTGTTTCCTCTTCAAGTAGCCCTAGGCACAGAATGTGGAAAAGCACTTTCATTGAGAGTGGTTGCCAAGCTTCTAAGAAATTATTCCGAATCACCAGCAAATATTTTTTCACCCAATATTGATGATACTTGGTGGTAATGATCAGTACACAAATCCACTTGGCTCACCAAATTTTGTTCTTCTAGGTTGAAACGTTCGTCTACAATAGCAGTTTTTATATTTAGGTTTCCCTTTGTTCTCTCCTGTATAGGTAGATGAATTTGGAACTCTAAATCCAACATGGTTTGTAGTAGCTCTTTGAATCTTTACAAATTAAGGAGTTCTCAGTTTTGTCTCTATGGTTTGTTCCCTCTTCAAGTAGCCCTAGGCACAGACTGTGGAAAAGCACTTTCATTGAGAGGGGTTGCAAGCTTCTAAGAAATAACGAGTTTCCGAAATACCAGCAGATATTTTTTCACCCAATCTTGATGATACATGGTGGTAATGATCAGTACACAAATCCCACTTGGCTAACCAAATTTTGTTCTTCTAAGTTGAAGCGTTCGTCTACAGTAGCAGTTTTTATATTTAGGTTTCTCTCTGTTCTCTCCTATATAGATAGATGAATTTGGAATTCTAATTCCAACATGGATTGTAGTAGCTCTTTGAAACTTGACAAAATAAAGGAGTTCTCAGTTTTGTCTCTATGGTTTGTTTCGTCTTCAAGTAGCCCAAGGCACAGACTGTGGAAGCACTTTCATTGAGATGGGTTGCCAAGATTCTAAGAAAATAACGAGTTTCCGAAATACCAGCAAATATTTTTTCACCCAGTCTTGATGATACTTTGTGGTAATGATCAGTACACAAATCCCACTTGGCTCACCAAATTTTGTTCTTCTAGGTTGAAACGTTCGTCTATAGTAGCAGTTTTTATATTTAGGTTTCCCTCTGTTCTCTCCTATATAGATAGATGAATTTGGAACTATAAATCCAACATGGTTTGTAGTAGCTCTTTGAAACTTGACAAAATAAGGAGTTCTCAGTTTTGTCTCTATGGTTTCTTTCCTCTAAAGTAGCCATAGTCACAGACTGAGGAAAAGCACTTTCATTGAGAGGGGTTGCCAAGCTTCTAAGAAATTACGAGTTTCCGAAATACCAGCAAATATTTTTTCACCCAATCTTGATGATACTTGTTGCTGATGATCAGTACACAAATCCCACTTGGCTCACCAAATTCTGTTCTTCTAGGTTGAAGCGTTCATCTACAGTAGCAGTTTTTATATTTAGGTTTCCCTCTGTTCTCTCATATATAGATAGATGAATTTGGAACTCTAAATCCAACATGGTTTGTAGTAGCTCTTTGAAACTTGACAAAATAAAGGAGTTCTCAGTTTGCCTCAATGGTTTGTTTCCTCCTCGACTAGCCCTTGGCACAGACTGTGGAAAAGCACTTTCATTGAGAGTGGTCGCCAAGCTTCTAAGAAATTACAAGTTTCCGAAATACCAGCAAATATTTTTTCACCCAGTCTTGATGATACTTTGTGGTAATGATCAGTACACCAATCCCACTTGGCTCACCAAATTTTGTTCTTCTAGGTTGAAGCGTTCGTCTACAGTAGCAGTTTTTATATTTAGATTTCCCTCTGTTCTCTCCTGTATAGATAGATGAATTTGGAACTCTAAATCCAACATGGTTTGTACTAGCTCTTTGAAACTTGAAAAATAAAAGCGTTCTCAGTTTTGTCTCTATGGATTGTTTCCTCTTCTCTTAGCCCTAGGCACAGACTGTGGAAAATCACTTTCATTGAGAGGGGTTGCCAAGCTTCTAAGAAATAACGAGTTTCCGAAATACCAGCAAATATTTTTTCACCCAATCTTGATGATACTTGTTGCTAATGATCAGTACACAAATCCCACTTGGCTCACCAAATTTTGTTCTTCTAGTTTGAAGCTTTCGTCTACAGTAGCAGTTTTTATATTTAGGTTTCTCTCTGTTCTCTCCTATATAGATAGATGAATTTGGAACTCTAAATCCAACATGGTTTGTAGTAGCTCTTTGAAACTTCACAAAATAAAGGAATTCTGAGTTTTATCTCTGTGGTTTGTTTCCTCTTCAAGTAGCCCTAGGCACAGACTGTGGAAAACCACTTTCATTGAGAGGGGTTGCCACGCTTCTAAGAAATAACGAGTTTCCGAAATACCTGCAAATATTTTTTCACCCAATCTGGATGATACTTGGTGGTAATGATCAGTACACAAATCCCACATGGCTCACCAAATTTTGTTCTTCTACGTTGAAGCGTTCGACTACAGTAGCAGTTTTTATATTTAGGTTTCCCTCTGTTCTCTAATTTATAGATAGATGAATTTTGAACTCTAAATCCAACATGGTTTGTAGTAGCTCTTTGAAACTTCACAAAATAAAGGAATTCTGAGTTTTATCTCTGTGGTTTGTTTCCTCTTCAAGTAGCCCTAGGCACAGACTGTGGAAAACCACTTTCATTGAGAGGGGTTGCCACGCTTCTAAGAAATAACGAGTTTCCGAAATACCCGCAAATATTTTTTCACCCAATCTGGATGATACTTGGTGGTAATGATCAGTACACAAATCCCACATGGCTCACCAAATTTTGTTCTTCTACGTTGAAGCGTTCGACTACAGTAGCAGTTTTTATATTTAGGTTTCCCTCTGTTCTCTAATTTATAGATAGATGAATTTGGAACTCTAAATACAACATGGTTTGCAGTAGCTCTTTGAAACTTGACAAAATAAAGGAGTTCTCAGTTTTGTCTCAATGGTTTGTTTCCTCCTCAAGTAGCCCTAGGCGCAGACTGTGGAAAAGCACTTTCATTGAGAGTGGTTGCCAAGCTTCTAAGAAATTACAAGTTTTCCGAAATACCAGCAAATATTTTTTCACCCAATCTTGATGATACTTGGTGGTAATGATCAGTACACAAATCCCACTTGGCTCACCAAATTTTGTTCTTCTAGTTTGAAGCGTTCGTCTACAGTAGCAGTTTTTATATTTAGGTTTCCCTCTGTTCTCTCCTATATAGATAGATGAATTTGGAACTTTAAATCCAACATGGTTTGTAGTAGCTCTTTGAAACTTCAACAAAATAAAGGAGTTCTGAGTTTTGTCTCTGTGGTTTCTTTCCTCTTCAAGTAGCCCTAGGCACAGACTGTGGAAAACCACTTTCATTGAGAGGGGTTGCCACGCTTCTAAGAAATTAACGAGTTTCCGAAATAATACCAGCTAGTATTTTTTCACCCAATCTTGATGATACTTGTTGCTAATGATCAGTACACAAATCCCACTTGGCTCACCAAATTTTGTTCTTCTAGGTTGAAGCGTTCGTCTACAGTAGCAGTTTTTATATTTAGGTTTCTCTCTGTTCTCTCCTATATAGATAGATGAATTTGGAACTCTAAATCCAACATGGTTTGTAGTAGCTCTTCGAAACTTGACAAAATAAAGGAGTTCTCAGTTTTGTTTCTATGGTTTGTTTCCTCTTCAATAAGCCCTAGGCACAGACTGTGGAAAAGCACTCTCATTGAGAGGGGTTGCCAAGCTTTTAAGAAATAACGAGTTTCCGAAATACCAGCAAATATTTTTTCACCCAATCTTGATGATAATTGTTGCTAATGATCAGTACACAAATCCCACTTGGCTCACCAAATTTTGTTCTTCTAGGTTGAAGCGTTCGTCTACAGTAGCAGTTTTTATATTTAGGTTTCTCTCTGTTCTCTCCTATATAAATAGAAGAATTAGGAACTCTAATTCCAACATGGATTGTAGTAGCTCTTTGAAACTTGAAAACATAAAGGAGTTCTCAGTTTGGTCCCTATGGTTTGTTTCGTCTTCAAGTAGCCCAAGGCACAGACTGTGGAAGCACTTTCATTGAGATGGGTTGCCAAGCTTCTAAGAAATAACGAGTTTCCAAAATACCAGCAAATATTTTTTCACCCAGTCTTGAAGATACTTTGTGGTAATGATCAGTACACCAATCCCACTTGGCTCACCAAATTTTGTTCTTCTAGGTTGAAGCGTTCGTCTACAGTAGCAGTTTTTATATTTAGATTTCCCTCTGTTCTCTCCTGTATAGATAGATGAATTTGGAACTCTAAATCCAACATGGTTTGTACTAGCTCGTTGAAACTTGAAAAATAAAAGCGTTCTCAGTTTTGTCTCTATGGATTGTTTCCTCTTCTCTTAGCCCTAGGCACAGACTGTGGAAAATCACTTTCATTGAGAGGGGTTGCCAAGCTTCTAAGAAATAACGAGTTTCCGAAATACCAGCAAATATTTTTTCACCCAATCTTGATGATACTTGTTGCTAATGATCAGTACACAAATCAAACTTGGCCCACCAAATTTTGTTCTTCTAGTTTGAAGCTTTCGTCTACAGTAGCAATTTATATATTTCGGTTTCCCTCTGTTCTCTCCTATATAGATAGATGAATTTGGAACTCTAAATCCAACATGGTTTGTAGTAGCTCTTTGAAACTTGACAAAATAAAGGAGTTCTCAGTTTTGTCTCTATGGTTTGTTTCCTCTTCAAGTAGCCCTAGGCACAGACTGTGGAAAAGCACTTTCATTGAGAGGAGTTGCCAAGCTTCTAAGAAATAACGAGTTTCCGAAATTCCAGCAAGTATATTTTCACCCAATCTTGATGATACTTGGTGGTAATGATGAGTACACAAATCCCACTTGGCTTACCAAATTTTGTTCTTCTAGGTTGAAGCGTTCGTCTACAATACCAGTTTTTATATTTAGGTTTCACTCTGATCTCTTATATATAGATAGATGAATTTGGAACTCTAAATCCAACATGGTTTGTAATAGCTCTTTGATACTTGACAAAATAAAGGAGTTCTCAGTTTTGTCTCTATGGTTTGTTTCCTCTTCAAATAGCCCTAGTCACAGACGGAGGAAAAGCACTTTCATTGAGAGGGGTTGCCAAGCTTCTAAGAAATAACGAGTTTCCGAAATACCAGCAAATATTTTTTCACCCAATCTTGATGATACTTGTTGCTAATGATCAGTACACAAATCCCACTTGGCTCACCAAATTTTGTTCTTCTAGTTTGAAGCTTTCGTCTACAGTAGCAGTTTTTATATTTAGGTTTCTCTCTGTTCTCTCCTATATAGATAGATGAATTTGGAACTCTAAATCCAACATGGTTTGTAGTAGCTCTTTGAAACTTCACAAAATAAAGGAATTCTGAGTTTTATCTCTGTGGTTTGTTTCCTCTTCAAGTAGCCCTAGGCACAGACTGTGGAAAACCACTTTCATTGAGAGGGGTTGCCACGCTTCTAAGAAATAACGAGTTTCCGAAATACCTGCAAATATTTTTTCACCCAATCTGGATGATACTTGGTGGTAATGATCAGTACACAAATCCCACATGGCTCACCAAATTTTGTTCTTCTACGTTGAAGCGTTCGACTACAGTAGCAGTTTTTATATTTAGGTTTCCCTCTGTTCTCTAATTTATAGATAGATGAATTTTGAACTCTAAATCCAACATGGTTTGTAGTAGCTCTTTGAAACTTCACAAAATAAAGGAATTCTGAGTTTTATCTCTGTGGTTTGTTTCCTCTTCAAGTAGCCCTAGGCACAGACTGTGGAAAACCACTTTCATTGAGAGGGGTTGCCACGCTTCTAAGAAATAACGAGTTTCCGAAATACCCGCAAATATTTTTTCACCCAATCTGGATGATACTTGGTGGTAATGATCAGTACACAAATCCCACATGGCTCACCAAATTTTGTTCTTCTACGTTGAAGCGTTCGACTACAGTAGCAGTTTTTATATTTAGGTTTCCCTCTGTTCTCTAATTTATAGATAGATGAATTTGGAACTCTAAATACAACATGGTTTGCAGTAGCTCTTTGAAACTTGACAAAATAAAGGAGTTCTCAGTTTTGTCTCAATGGTTTGTTTCCTCCTCAAGTAGCCCTAGGCGCAGACTGTGGAAAAGCACTTTCATTGAGAGTGGTTGCCAAGCTTCTAAGAAATTACAAGTTTCCGAAATACCAGCAAATATTTTTTCACCCAATCTTGATGATACTTGGTGGTAATGATCAGTACACAAATCCCACTTGGCTCACCAAATTTTGTTCTTCTAGTTTGAAGCGTTCGTCTACAGTAGCAGTTTTTATATTTAGGTTTCCCTCTGTTCTCTCCTATATAGATAGATGAATTTGGAACTTTAAATCCAACATGGTTTGTAGTAGCTCTTTGAAACTTCACAAAATAAAGGAGTTCTGAGTTTTGTCTCTGTGGTTTCTTTCCTCTTCAAGTAGCCCTAGGCACAGACTGTGGAAAACCACTTTCATTGAGAGGGGTTGCCACGCTTCTAAGAAATAACGAGTTTCCGAAATACCAGCTAGTATTTTTTCACCCAATCTTGATGATACTTGTTGCTAATGATCAGTACACAAATCCCACTTGGCTCACCAAATTTTGTTCTTCTAGGTTGAAGCGTTCGTCTACAGTAGCAGTTTTTATATTTAGGTTTCTCTCTGTTCTCTCCTATATAGATAGATGAATTTGGAACTCTAAATCCAACATGGTTTGTAGTAGCTCTTCGAAACTTGACAAAATAAAGGAGTTCTCAGTTTTGTTTCTATGGTTTGTTTCCTCTTCAATAAGCCCTAGGCACAGACTGTGGAAAAGCACTCTCATTGAGAGGGGTTGCCAAGCTTTTAAGAAATAACGAGTTTCCGAAATACCAGCAAATATTTTTTCACCCAATCTTGATGATAATTGTTGCTAATGATCAGTACACAAATCCCACTTGGCTCACCAAATTTTGTTCTTCTAGGTTGAAGCGTTCGTCTACAGTAGCAGTTTTTATATTTAGGTTTCTCTCTGTTCTCTCCTATATAAATAGAAGAATTAGGAACTCTAATTCCAACATGGATTGTAGTAGCTCTTTGAAACTTGAAAACATAAAGGAGTTCTCAGTTTGGTCCCTATGGTTTGTTTCGTCTTCAAGTAGCCCAAGGCACAGACTGTGGAAGCACTTTCATTGAGATGGGTTGCCAAGCTTCTAAGAAATAACGAGTTTCCAAAATACCAGCAAATATTTTTTCACCCAGTCTTGAAGATACTTTGTGGTAATGATCAGTACACCAATCCCACTTGGCTCACCAAATTTTGTTCTTCTAGGTTGAAGCGTTCGTCTACAGTAGCAGTTTTTATATTTAGATTTCCCTCTGTTCTCTCCTGTATAGATAGATGAATTTGGAACTCTAAATCCAACATGGTTTGTACTAGCTCGTTGAAACTTGAAAAATAAAAGCGTTCTCAGTTTTGTCTCTATGGATTGTTTCCTCTTCTCTTAGCCCTAGGCACAGACTGTGGAAAATCACTTTCATTGAGAGGGGTTGCCAAGCTTCTAAGAAATAACGAGTTTCCGAAATACCAGCAAATATTTTTTCACCCAATCTTGATGATACTTGTTGCTAATGATCAGTACACAAATCAAACTTGGCCCACCAAATTTTGTTCTTCTAGTTTGAAGCTTTCGTCTACAGTAGCAATTTATATATTTCGGTTTCCCTCTGTTCTCTCCTATATAGATAGATGAATTTGGAACTCTAAATCCAACATGGTTTGTAGTAGCTCTTTGAAACTTGACAAAATAAAGGAGTTCTCAGTTTTGTCTCTATGGTTTGTTTCCTCTTCAAGTAGCCCTAGGCACAGACTGTGGAAAAGCACTTTCATTGAGAGGAGTTGCCAAGCTTCTAAGAAATAACGAGTTTCCGAAATTCCAGCAAGTATATTTTCACCCAATCTTGATGATACTTGGTGGTAATGATGAGTACACAAATCCCACTTGGCTTACCAAATTTTGTTCTTCTAGGTTGAAGCGTTCGTCTACAATACCAGTTTTTATATTTAGGTTTCACTCTGATCTCTTATATATAGATAGATGAATTTGGAACTCTAAATCCAACATGGTTTGTAATAGCTCTTTGATACTTGACAAAATAAAGGAGTTCTCAGTTTTGTCTCTATGGTTTGTTTCCTCTTCAAATAGCCCTAGTCACAGACGGAGGAAAAGCACTTTCATTGAGAGGGGTTGCCAAGCTTCTAAGAAATAACGAGTTTCCGAAATACCAGCAAATATTTTTTCACCCAATCTTGATGATACTTGTTGCTAATGATCAGTACACAAATCCCACTTGGCTCACCAAATTTTGTTCTTCTAGTTTGAAGCTTTCGTCTACAGTAGCAGTTTTTATATTTAGGTTTCTCTCTGTTCTCTCCTATATAGATAGATGAATTTGGAACTCTAAATCCAACATGGTTTGTAGTAGCTCTTTGAAACTTCACAAAATAAAGGAATTCTGAGTTTTATCTCTGTGGTTTGTTTCCTCTTCAAGTAGCCCTAGGCACAGACTGTGGAAAACCACTTTCATTGAGAGGGGTTGCCACGCTTCTAAGAAATAACGAGTTTCCGAAATACCTGCAAATATTTTTTCACCCAATCTGGATGATACTTGGTGGTAATGATCAGTACACAAATCCCACATGGCTCACCAAATTTTGTTCTTCTACGTTGAAGCGTTCGACTACAGTAGCAGTTTTTATATTTAGGTTTCCCTCTGTTCTCTAATTTATAGATAGATGAATTTTGAACTCTAAATCCAACATGGTTTGTAGTAGCTCTTTGAAACTTCACAAAATAAAGGAATTCTGAGTTTTATCTCTGTGGTTTGTTTCCTCTTCAAGTAGCCCTAGGCACAGACTGTGGAAAACCACTTTCATTGAGAGGGGTTGCCACGCTTCTAAGAAATAACGAGTTTCCGAAATACCCGCAAATATTTTTTCACCCAATCTGGATGATACTTGGTGGTAATGATCAGTACACAAATCCCACATGGCTCACCAAATTTTGTTCTTCTACGTTGAAGCGTTCGACTACAGTAGCAGTTTTTATATTTAGGTTTCCCTCTGTTCTCTAATTTATAGATAGATGAATTTGGAACTCTAAATACAACATGTTTGCAGTAGCTCTTTGAAACTTGACAAAATAAAGGAGTTCTCAGTTTTGTCTCAATGGTTTGTTTCCTCCTCAAGTAGCCCTAGGCGCAGACTGTGGAAAAGCACTTTCATTGAGAGTGGTTGCCAAGCTTCTAAGAAATTACAAGTTTCCGAAATACCAGCAAATATTTTTTCACCCAATCTTGATGATACTTGGTGGTAATGATCAGTACACAAATCCCACTTGGCTCACCAAATTTTGTTCTTCTAGTTTGAAGCGTTCGTCTACAGTAGCAGTTTTTATATTTAGGTTTCCCTCTGTTCTCTCCTATATAGATAGATGAATTTGGAACTTTAAATCCAACATGGTTTGTAGTAGCTCTTTGAAACTTCACAAAATAAAGGAGTTCTGAGTTTTGTCTCTGTGGTTTCTTTCCTCTTCAAGTAGCCCTAGGCACAGACTGTGGAAAACCACTTTCATTGAGAGGGGTTGCCACGCTTCTAAGAAATAACGAGTTTCCGAAATACCAGCTAGTATTTTTTCACCCAATCTTGATGATACTTGTTGCTAATGATCAGTACACAATCCCACTTGGCTCACCAAATTTTGTTCTTCTAGGTTGAAGCGTTCGTCTACAGTAGCAGTTTTTATATTTAGGTTTCTCTCTGTTCTCTCCTATATAGATAGATGAATTTGGAACTCTAAATCCAACATGGTTTGTAGTAGCTCTTCGAAACTTGACAAAATAAAGGAGTTCTCAGTTTTGTTTCTATGGGTTTGTTTCCTCTTCAATAAGCCCTAGGCACAGACTGTGGAAAAGCACTCTCATTGAGAGGGGTTGCCAAGCTTTTAAGAAATAACGAGTTTCCGAAATACCAGCAAATATTTTTTCACCCAATCTTGATGATAATTGTTGCTAATGATCAGTACACAAATCCCACTTGGCTCACCAAATTTTGTTCTTCTAGGTTGAAGCGTTCGTCTACAGTAGCAGTTTTTATATTTAGGTTTCTCTCTGTTCTCTCCTATATAAATAGAAGAATTAGGAACTCTAATTCCAACATGGATTGTAGTAGCTCTTTGAAACTTGAAAACATAAAGGAGTTCTCAGTTTGGTCCCTATGGTTTGTTTCGTCTTCAAGTAGCCCAAGGCACAGACTGTGGAAGCACTTTCATTGAGATGGGTTGCCAAGCTTCTAAGAAATAACGAGTTTCCAAAATACCAGCAAATATTTTTTCACCCAGTCTTGATGATACTTTGTGGTAATGATCAGTACACCAATCCCACTTGGCTCACCAAATTTTGTTCTTCTAGGTTGAAGCGTTCGTCTACAGTAGCAGTTTTTATATTTAGATTTCCCTCTGTTCTCTCCTGTATAGATAGATGAATTTGGAACTCTAAATCCAACATGGTTTGTACTAGCTCGTTGAAACTTGAAAAATAAAAGCGTTCTCAGTTTTGTCTCTATGGATTGTTTCCTCTTCTCTTAGCCCTAGGCACAGACTGTGGAAAATCACTTTCATTGAGAGGGGTTGCCAAGCTTCTAAGAAATAACGAGTTTCCGAAATACCAGCAAATATTTTTTCACCCAATCTTGATGATACTTGTTGCTAATGATCAGTACACAAATCAAACTTGGCCCACCAAATTTTGTTCTTCTAGTTTGAAGCTTTCGTCTACAGTAGCAATTTATATATTTCGGTTTCCCTCTGTTCTCTCCTA
>NW_027516886.1:0-51822 GCF_048772815.1 Callospermophilus lateralis
GGGTGAATAAATATTTGCTGGTATTTCGGTAACTCGTTAGTTCTTAGAAGGTTGGCAACCCTTCTCAATGAAAGGGCTTTTCCACAGTCTGTGCCTAGGGCTACTTAAACAGGAAACAAACCATAGAGACAACACTGAGAACTCCTTTATTTTGTCAAGTTTCAAAATGCTACTACGAACTATGCTGGTTTTAGAGTTCCAAATTCATCTATCTATATAGGAGAGAACAGAGGGACACCTAAATATAAAAACTGCTACTGTAGACGAACGCTTCAACCTAGAAGAACAAAATTTGGTGAGCCAAGTGGGATTTGTGTACTGATCATTACCACCAGGTATCATCAATATTGGGTGAAAAAATATGTGCTGGTATTTCAGAAACTCTTTTATTCTTAGAAGGTTGGCAACCCTCTCAATGAAAGTGCTTTTCCACAGTCTGTGCCTAGGGCTACTTGAAGAGGAAACAAACCATAGAGAAAAAACCGGGAACTCCTTTATTTTGTCAAGTATCAAAGAGCTACTACAAACCATGTTGGATTTAGAGTTCCAAATTCATCTATCTATATAGGAGAGAACAGAAGGAAACCTAAATATAAAAAATGCTACTGTTGACGAACGCTTCAACCTAGAAGATCAAAATTTGGTGAGCCAAGTGGGATTTGTGTACTGATCATTACCACCAAGTATCATCAAGATTGGGTGAAAAAATATTTGCTGGTATATCGGAAACTCGTTAATTCATAGAAGCTTGGCAACTCCTCTCGATGAAAGGGCTTTTCCACAGTCTGTGCCTGGGGCTACTTGAAAAGGAAACACACCATAGAGACAAAACTGAGAACTCCTTTATATTGTCAAGTTTCCAAGAGCTACAACGAACCATGTTGGATTTAGAGTTAGAATTTCATCTATCTATATAGGAGAGAACAGAGGGAAACATAAATATAAAAACTGCTACTGTAGACGAACGCTTCAACCTAGAAGAATAAAATTTGGTGAGGCAAGTGGGATTTGTGTACTGATCTTTACCACCAAGTATCATCAAGATTGGGTGAAAAAATATTTGCTGGTATTTCGGAATCTCCTTAATTCTTAGAAGGTTTGCAACCACTCTCAATGAAAGTGCTTTTCCACAGTCTGAGCCTAGGGCTACTTGAAGAGGAAACAAACCACAGAGACAAAACTGAGAATTCCTTTTTCTGTCAAGTATCAAAGAGCTACAACAAACCATGTTAGATTTAGAGTTCCAAATTCATCTATCTATATAGGAGAGAACAGAGGGAAACCTAAATATAAAAACTGCTACTGGAGACGAAAGCTTCAACCTAGAAGAACAAAATTTGGTGAGCCAAGTGGGAATTGTGTACTGATCATTACCACAACGATCGTCAAGATTGGGTGAAAAAATATTTGCTGGTATTTCGGAAACTCGTAATTTCTTGTAAGTTGGCAACCCCGTTCAATTAAAGGGCTTTTCCACAGTTTTTGCTTAGGGCTACTGGAAGAGGAAACAAACCATAGAGAAATCTGAGAACTCCTTTATTTTGTCAAGTTTCAAAGAGCTACTACGAACCATGTTGGATTTAGTGTTCCAAATTCATCTATCTCTATAGGAGAGAACAGAGGGAAACCTAAATATAAATACTGCTACTGCAGACGAACGCTTCAACCTAGAAGAACAAAATTTGGTGAGCCAAGTGTGATTTGTGTATTGATCATTACCACCAAGTATCATCAAGATTGGGTGAAAAAATATTTGCTGGAATATCGGAAACTCCTTAATTCTTAGAAGCTTGGCAGCCCCTCTCGATGAAAATGCTTTTCCACAGTCTGTGCTTAGGGCTACTTAAAGAGGAAAAAAAACCATAGAGACAAAACTGAGAACTCCTTCATTTTGTCAAGTTTCAAAGAGTTACTAAAAGCCATGTTGGATTTAGAGTTCCAAATTCATCTATCTATATAGGAGAGAACAGAGGGAAACCTAAATATAAAAACTGCTACTGTAGACGAACGCTTCAACCTAGTAGAACAAAATTTGGTGAGTCAATTGGGATTTGTGTAATGATCATTAGCACCAAGTATCAGCAAGATTGGGTGAAAAATATTTGCTGGTATTTCGGAAACTCGTTAATTCTTAGAAGCTTGGCAACCCCTCTCAATGAAATTTCTTTTCCACAGTCTGTGCCTAGGCTACTTGAAGAGGAAAACAAACCATAGAGACAAAACTGAGAACTCCTTCATTTTGTCAAGTATCAAAGAGCTACAATGAACCATGTTGGATTTAGAGTTCCGAATTCATCTCTCTATATAGGAGAGAGCAGAGGGAAACCTAAATAAAAAAACTGCTACTGTAGACGAACGCTTAAACCTAGATGAACAAAATTTGGTGAGCCAAGTGGGATTTGTGTACTGATCATTACCACAAAGTATCATCAAGTTTGGTTGAAAAAATATGTGCTGTTATTTCGGAAATCTTTTATTCTTATAAGCTTGGCAACCCCTCTCGATGAAAGTGCTTTTCCACAGTCTGTGCTTAGGTCTACTTAAAGAGGAAACAAAAAAAAGAGACAAAACTGAGAACTCCTTCATTTTGTCAAGTTTCAAAGAGCTACTACAAGCCATGTTGGATTTAGAGTTCCAAAATCATCTATCTATATAGGAGAGAACAGAGGGAAACCTAAATATAAAAACTGCTACTGTAGACGAACGCTTCAACCTAGAAGAACAAAATTTGGTGAGCCAAGAGGGATTTGTGTACTGATCATTACCAAGAGTATAATCAAGATTGGGTGAAAAAATATTTGCTGGTATTTCGGAAACTCGTTAATTCTTAGAGACTTGGCAACCCCTCACGATGAATGTGCTTTTCCACAGTCTGTTCCTAGGGCTACTTGAAGAGGAAACAAAACGTAGAGAAAAAACTGAGAAGTCCTTTATTTTGTCAAGTTTCCAAGAGCTACTACGAACCATGTTGGATTTAGAGTTCAAAATTCATCTATCTATATAGGAGAGAACAGAGGGAAACCTAAATATAAAAACTGCTACTGTAGACGAACGCTTCAACCTAGAACAACAAAATTTGGTGAGTCAAGTGGGATTTGTGTATTGATCATTAGCACCAAGTATCAGCAAGATTGGGTGAAAAAATATTTGCTGGTATTTCGGAAACTCGTTAATTCTTAGAAGCTTGGCAACCCCTCTCAATGAAAGTGCTTTTCCACAGTCTTTGCTTAGGGCTACTTAAAGAGGAAACAAACCATAGAGACAAAACTGAGATCTCCTTCATTTTATCAAGTTTCAAAGAGCTACTACAAACCATGTTGGATTTGGAGTTCCAAATTCATCTATCTATATAGGAGAGAACAGAGGGAAAAATAAATATAAAAACTGCTACTGTAGATGAACGCTTCAACCTCGAAGAACAAAATATGGTGAGCCAAGTGGGATTTGTGTACTGATCATTACCACCAAGTATCATCAAGATTGGGTGAAAAAATATTTGCTGGTATTTCGGAAACTCGTTAATTCTTAGAAGCTTGGCAACCCCTCTCAATGAAATTGCTTTTCCACAGTCTGTGCCTAGGGCTACTTAAAGAGGAAACAAACCATAGAGACAAAACTGAGAACTACTTTATTTTGTCAAGTTTCAAAGAGCTACTATGAACCATGTTGAATTTAGAGTTCCAAATTCATCTGTCTATATAGGAGAGAGCAGAGGGAAACCTAAATATAAAAACTGATACTGTAGACGAACGCTCCAACCTAGAAGAACAAAATTTGGTGAGCCAAGTGGGATATGTGTACTGATCATTACCACCACGTATCATCAAGATGGGGTGAAAAAATATTTGCTGGTATATCGGAAACTCGTTAATACTTAGAAGCTTGGCAACCCCTCTCGATGAAAGTGCTCTTCCACCGTCTGTGCCTAGGGCTACATGAAGAGGAAAGAAACCATAGAGACAAATGTGAGAACTCCTTTATTTTGTCAAGTTTCAAAGAGCTACTACGAACCATGTTGGATCTAGTGTTCCAAATTCATCTATCTATAAAGGAGAGAACAGAGGGAAACCTAAATATAAAAACTGAATCTGTAGACGAACGCTTCAACCTAGAAGAACAAAATTTGGTGAGCCAAGTAGGATTTGTGTACTGATCATTACCACCAAGTATCATCAAGATTGGGAGAAAAAATATTTGCTGGTATTTTGGAAACTCGTTAATTCTTAGAAGCTTGGCAACCCCTCTCAATGAAAGTGCTTTTCCACAGTCTCTGCCTAGGGCAACTTGAAGAGGAATCAAACCATAGAGACAAAACTGAGAACTCCTTTATTTTGTCAAGTTTCAAAGAGCTACAACAAACCATGTTGGATTTAGAGTTCCAAATTCATCTATCCATATAGGAGAGAACAGAGGGAAACCTAAATATAAAAACTGATACTGTAGACGAACGCTTCAACCTAGAAGAACAAAATTTGGTGAGCCAAGTAGGATTTGTGTACTGATCATTACCACCAAGTATCATCAAGATTGGTTGAAAAAATATGTGCTGTAATTTTGGAAAATCGTTAAATCTTAGAAGCTTGGCAACTCCTCTCGATGTAAGTGCTTTTCCACAGTCTGTGCTTAGGGCTACTTAAAGAGGAAACAAACCATAGAGACAAATGTGAGAACTCCTTTATTTTGTCAAGTTTCAAAGAGCTACTACAAGCCATGTTGGATTTGGAGTTCCAAATTCATCTATCTATATAGGAGAGAACAGAGGGAAACCTAAATATAATAACTGATACTGTAGACGAACGCTTCCACCTAGAAGAACAAAATTTGTTGAGCCAAGTGGGATTTGTGTACTGAGCAATACCACCAAGTATCATCAAGATGGGGTGAAAAAATATTTGCTGGTATATCGGAAACTCGTTAATACTTAGAAGCTTGGCAACACCTCTCGATGAAAGTGCTTTTCCACAGTCTGTGCCTAGGGCTACTTGAAGAGTAAACAAACCATAGAGACAAATCTGAGAACTCCTTTATTTTGTCAAGTTTCAAAGAGCTACTACGAACCATGTTGTATTTAGAGTTCCAAATTCATCTATCCATATAGGAGAGAACAGAGGGAAACCTAAATATAAAAACTGCTACTGTAGACGAACGCTTCAACCTAGAAGAACAAAATTTGGTGAGCCAAGTGGGATTTGTGTACTGATCATTACCTCCAAGGATCATCCAGATTGGGTGAAAAAATATTTGCTGGCGTTTAGAAAACTCGTTAATTCTTAGAATCTTGGCAACCCCTCTCAATGAAAGTGCTTTTCCACAGTTTGTGCCTAGGGCTACTTGAAGAGGAAACAAAAAATAGACACAAAACTGAGAACTCCTTTATTTTGTCACGTTTCAAATAGCTACTACAAACCATGTTGGATTTAGAGTTAAAATTCATCTATTTATATAGGAGAGAAGAGAGTGAAACCTAAAAATAAAAATTGCTACTGTAAACGAAGGCTTCAACCTAGAAGAACAAAATTTGGTGAGCCAAGTGGGATTTGGGTACTGATCATTACCACCAAGTATCATCAAGATTGGGTGAAAAAATATTTGCTGGTATTTCGGAAACTCGTTAATTCTTAGAAGCTTGGCATCCCCTCTCAATGAAAGTGCTTTTCCAGGTCTGTGCCAAGGGCTACTTGAAGAGGAAACAAACGATAGAGACAAAACTGAGAACTCCTTTATTTTGTCATGTTTCAAAGAATTACTACAATCCATGTAGGATTTAGAGTTCCAAATTCATCTATCTATATAGGAGAGAACAGAGGGAAACCTAAATATAAAAACTGCTACTGTAGACGAACTCTTCAACCTAGAAGAACAAAATTTGGTTAGCCAAGTGGGATTTGTGTACTGATCATTTCCACCAAGTATCATCAAGATTGGGTGAAAAAATATTTGCTGGTATTTCGAAAACTCGTTAATTCTTAGAAGCTTGGCAACCCCTCTCAATGAAAGTGCTTTTCCACAGTCTGTGCCTAGGGCTACTTGAAGAGGAAACAAACCAGAGAGACAAACTGAGAACTCCTTTATATTGTCAAGTTTCCAAGAGCTACTACGAACCATGTTGGATTTAGAGTTGCAAATTCATCTATTTATATAGGAGAGAACAGAGAGAAACCTAAATGTAAAAACTGCTATTGTAGACGAACGCTTCAACCTAGAAGAACAAAATTTGGTGAGCCAAGTGGATTTTTTACTGATCATTACCACCAACTATCATCAAGATTGGGTGAAAAAATATTTGCTGGTATTTTGGAATCTCCATAATTCTTAGAAGCTTTGAAACCCCTCTGAATGAAAGTGCTTTTCCACAGTTAGGGCCTAGGGCTACTTGAAGAGGAAACAAACCATAGAGACAAAACTTAGAACTCCTTTATTTTGTCAAGTTTCAAAGAGCTATTACTAACCATGTTGGATTTAGAGTTCCAAATTCATCTATCTGTATAGGTGAGAACAGTGGGAAACCTAAATATAAAAATTGCTACTTTAGATGAACTCTTCAACCTAAAAGAACAAAATTTGGTGAGCCAAGTGTGATTTGTGTACTGATCATTACCACCAAGTATCATCAAGATTGGGTGAAAAAAAATATTTGCTGGTATTTCGGAAACTCGTTATTTGTTAGAAGCTTGGCAACCCCTCTCAACGAAAGTGCCTTTCCACAGTCTGTGCCTAGGGCTACATGAAGAGGAAACAAACCATAGAAACAAAACTGAGAACTTCTTTATTTTTTCAAGTTTCAAAGAGCTACTACAAACCATGTTGGATTTAGTGTTCCAAATTCATCTATCTATATAGGAGAGAACAGATGGAAACCTAAATATAAAAACTGCTACTGCAGACGAACACTTCAACCTAGAAGAACAAAATTTGGTTAGCCAAATGGGATCTGTGTACTGATCATGACCACAAAGTATCATCAAGTTTGGGTTAAAAAATATTTGCTGCTATTTTGGAAACTCGTTAATTCTTAGAAGCTTCTCAACCCCTGTCAATGAAAGTGCATTTCCACAGTCTGTGCCTAGGGCTACTTGAAGAGGAAACAAACCATAGACACAAAACTGAGAACTCCTTTATTTTGTCAAGTTTCGAATAGCTACTACAAACCATATTTGATTTAGAGTTCCAAATTCATCTGTCTATATAGGAGAGAACAGAGGGAAACCTAAATATAAAAACTGCTTCTGTAGACGAACGCGTCAACCTAGAATAACAAACTTTGGTGAGCCTAGTGGGATTTGTGTACTGATCATTACCTCCAAGTATCATCAAGATTGGGTGAAAAAATATTTGCTGGCATTTCGGAAACTCGTTAATTCTTAGAAGCTTGGCAACCCCTCTCATGGAAAGTGCTTTTCCACCGACTGTGCCTAGAGATACTTGAAGAGGAAACAAACCGTAGAGACAAAACTGAGAACTCCTTTATTTTGTCAAGTTTCAAAGAGCTACTACAAACCGTGTTGAATTTAGACTTCCAAATTCATCTATATATATAAGAGAGAACAGAGTGAAACCTAAATATAAAAACTGCTACAGTACACGAATGTTTAAACCTAGAAGAACAAAATTTGGTGAGCCAAGTGGGATTTGTGTACTGATCATTACCAAAAAGTATCATCAAGATTGGGTGAAAAAATATTTGATGGTGTTTCGGAAACTCGTTATATCTTAGAAGCTTGGCAACTTCTCTCAATGAAGGTGCATTTCCACAGTCTGTGCCTAGGGATACTTGAAGAGGAATGAAACCATAGAGACAAAATTGAAAACTCCTCTATTTTGTCAAGTTTCAAAGAGCTACTACAAATCATGTTGGATTTAGAGTTCCAAATTCATCTATCTTTATAGGAGAGAACAGAGTGACACCTAAAAATAAAAACTGCTACTGTAAACGAACGCATCAACCTAGAAGAACAAAATTTGGTGAGCCAAGTGGGATTTGTGTTCTGATCAATACGACCTAGTATCATCAAGATTGGGTGAAAAAATATTTGCTGGTATTTCGGAAACTCGTTAATTCTTAGAAGCTTGGCAACCCCTCTCAATGAAAGTGCTTTCCACAGTCTGTGACTAGGGCTAATTGAAGAGGAAACAAACCATAGAGACAAAACTGAGAACTCCTTTATTTTTCAAGTTTCTAAGAGCTACTACAAACCATGTTGGATTTAGAGTTCCAAATTCATCTATCTATATAAGAGAGAACAGAGGGAAACCTAAATATAAAAACTGCTACTGTAGATGAACGCGTCTACCTAGAATAACAAAATTTGGTGAGCCAAATGGGATTTGTGTACTGATCATTACCACCACGTATCATCAAGATTGGGTGAAAAAAATATTTGCTGGTATTTTGGAAACTCGTTAATTCTTAGAAGCTTGGCAACCCCTCTCAATGAAAGTGCTTTTCCACAGTCTGTGCCAAGGGTTACTTGAAGAGTAAACAAACCATAGAGACAAAACTGAGAACTCCTTTATTTTGTCAAGTTTCAAAGAGCTACTACAAACCATGTTGGATTTAGACTTCCAAATTCATCTATCTATATAGGAGAGAACAGAGTGAAACCTAAATATAAAAACTGCTACTGTAGACGAACGCTTCAACCTAGAAGAACAAAAATTGGTGAGCCAAGTGGGATTTGTGTACTGATCATGACCACCAAGTATCATCAAGATTGGGTGAAAAAATATTTGCTGGTGTTTCGGAAACTCGTTATATCTTAGAAGCTTGGCAACCACTCTCAATGAAAGTGCTTTTCCACCTTCTGTAACTAGGGCTACTTGAAGAGGAATCAAACCATAGAGACAAAATTGAGTACTCCTTTATTTTGTCAAGTTTCAAAGAGCTACTACAAACCATGTTTGATTTAGAGTTCCAAAGTCATCTATCTATGTAGGAGAGAACAGAGGGAAACCTAAATATAAAAACTGCTACTGTAGATGAACGCTTCAACCTAGAAGAACAAAATTTGGTGAGCCAAGTGGGATTTTTGAACTGATGATTTCCACCAAGTATCATCAAGATTGGGTGAAAAAATATTTGCTGGTATTTCGGAAAATCGTTATTTCTTAGAAGCTTGACAACCCCTCTCAATGAAAGTGCTTTTCTACAGTCTGTGCCTAGGGCTACTTGAAGAGGAAACAAAGCATAGAGACAAAACTGAGAACTCCTTTATTTTGTCAAGTTTCAAATAGCTACTACAATCCATGTTGGATTTAGTGTTCCAAATTCATCTATCTAAATAGGAGAGAACAGAGGGAAACCTAAATTTAAAAACTGCTACTGTAGACGAACGCTTCAACCTAGAAGAACAAAATTTGGTGAGCCAAGTGGGATTTTTGTACTGATCATTACCACCAAGGATCATCATTGGGTGAAAAAATATTTGCTGGTATTTCGGAAACTCCTTGATTCTTAGAAGCTTGGCAACTTCTCTGAATGAAAGTGCTTTTCCACAGTCTATGCCTAGGGCTACTTGATGAGGAAACAAACCATAGAGACAAAACTGAGAACTCCTTTATTTTGTCAAGTTTCAAAGAGCTACTACGAACCATGTTGGATTTAGAGTTCCAAATTCTTTTATCTATATAGGAGAGAATTGAAGGAAACCTAAATATAAAAACTGCTACTGTAGACGAACGCTTCAACCTAGAAGAACAAAATTTGGTAAGCCAAGTGGGATTTGTGTACTGATCATTACCACCAAGTATCATCAAGATTGGGTGAAAAAATATTTGTTGGTATTTCGGAAACTCTTTATTTCTTAGATACTTGGCAAACCCTCTCATGAAAGTGCTTTTCCACAGTCTATGCCTAGGGCTACTTGAAGAGGAAACAAACCATAGACACAAAACTGAGAACTCCTTTATTTTGTCAAGTTTCAAATAGCTACTACAAACCATATTTGATTTAGAGTTCCAAATTCATCTATCTATATAGGAGAGAACAGAGGGAAACCTAAATATAAAAACTGCTTCTGTAGACGAACGCGTCAACCTAGAATAACAAACTTTGGTGAGCCTAGTGGGATTTGTGTACTGATCATTACCTCCAAGTATCATCAAGATTGGGTGAAAAAATATTTGCTGGCATTTTGGAAACTCGTTAATTCTTAGAAGCTTGGCAACCCCTCTCATGGAAAGTGCTTTTCCACCGACTGTGCCTAGGGATACTTGAAGAGGAAACAAACCGTAGAGACAAAACTGAGAACTCCTTTATTTTGTCAAGTTTCAAAGAGCTACTACAAACCGTGTTGAATTTAGACTTCCAAATTCATCTATATATATAAGAGAGAACAGAGTGAAACCTAAATATAAAAACTGCTACAGTACACGAATGTTTAAACCTAGAAGAACAAAATTTGGTGAGCCAAGTGGGATTTGTGTACTGATCATTACCAAAAAGTATCATCAAGATTGGGTGAAAAAATATTTGATGGTGTTTCGGAAACTCGTTATATCTTAGAAGCTTGGCAACTTCTCTCAATGAAGGTGCATTTAAACAGTCTGTGCCTAGGGATACTTGAAGAGGAATGAAACCATAGAGACAAAATTGAAAACTCCTCTATTTTGTCAAGTTTCAAAGAGCTACTACAAATCATGTTGGATTTAGAGTTCCAAATTCATCTATCTTTATAGGAGAGAACAGAGTGACACCTAAAAATAAAAACTGCTACTGTAAACGAACGCATCAACCTAGAAGAACAAAATTTGGTGAGCCAAGTGGGATTTGTGTTCTGATCAATACGACCTAGTATCATCAAGATTGGGTGAAAAAATATTTGCTGGTATTTCGGAAACTCGTTAATTCTTAGAAGCTTGGCAACCCCTCTCAATGAAAGTGCTTTCCACAGTGTGTGACTAGGGCTAATTGAAGAGGAAACAAACCATAGAGACAAAACTGAGAACTCCTTTATTTTTCAAGTTTCAAAGAGCTACTACAAACCATGTTGGATTTAGAGTTCCAAATTCATCTATCTATATAAGAGAGAACAGAGGGAAACCTAAATATAAAAACTGCTACTGTAGATGAACGCTTCAACCTAGAAGAACAAAATTTGGTGAGCCAAGTGGGATTTGTGAACTGATGATTTCCACCAAGTATCATCAAGATTGGGTGAAAAAATATTTGCTGGTATTTTGGAAAATCGTTATTTCTTAGAAGCTTGACAACCCCTTTCAATGAAAGTGCTTTTCTACAGTCTGTGCCTAGGGCTACTTGAAGAGGAAACAAAGCATAGAGACAAAACTGAGAACTCCTTTATTTTGTCAAGTTTCAAATAGCTACTACAATCCATGTTGGATTTAGTGTTCCAAATTCATCTATCTATATAGGAGAGAGCAGAGGGAAACCTAAATATAAAAACTGCTACTGTAGAGGACCGCTTCAACTTTTAAGAACAAAATTTTTTGAGCCAAGTGGGATTTGTGTACTGATCATTACCACAACATATCATCCAGATTTGGTGAAAAAATATTTGCTGGTATTTCGGAAACTCGTAATTTCTCGGAAGCTTGGAAACCCCTTTCAATGAAAGTGCTTTTCCACAGTCTGTACCTAGGGCTACTTAAAGACGAAACAAACCATAGAGAGAAAACTGAGAACTACTTTATCTTGTCAAGTTTCAAATAGCTACTACAAACCATGTTGGATTTAGAGTTCCAAATTTATCCATCTATATAGGAGAGAACAGAGTGAAACCTAAATATAAAAACTGCTACTGTAGACGAACGCTTTAACCTAGAAGAACAAAATTTGATGAGCCAAGTGGAACTTGTGTACCGATCATTACCACCAAGTATCATCAAGATTGGGTGAAAAAATATTTGCTGGTATTTCGGAAACTCGTTATTTCTTAGTAGCTTGGCAACCCCTTTCAATGAAAGTGCTTTTCCACAGTCTTTGCCTAGGGCTACTTGAAGAGCAAACCAACCATAGAGAAAAAACTGAGAACTACTTTATTTTGTCAAGTTTCAAAGAGCTACTAAAAACCATGTTGGATTTAGAGTTCCAAATTCATCTATCTATATAGGAGAGACTGAGTGAAACCTAAAAATAAATACTGCTACTGTAAACGAACGCTTCAACCTAGAGAACAAAATTTGTGAGTCAGGTGGGAATTGTGTGCTTGTCATTACCCCCACGTATCATCCAGATTGGGTGAATAAGTATTTGCTGGTATTTCGGATACTCGTAATTTCTTGGAAACTTCGCAACCCCTCTCAATGAAAGTGCTTTTAAACAGTCTGTGCCTAGGGCTACTTGAAGATGAAACAAACCATAGAGACAAAACTGAGAACTCCTTTATATTGTCAAGTTTCAAAGAGCTACTACAAACCATGATGGATTTAGAGTTCCAAATTCATCTATCTATATAGGAGAGAACAAAGTGAAACCTAAAAATAAAAACTGCTAATGTAAACGATCGCTTCAAACCAGAAGAACAAAATTTCGTGAGCCAAGTGAGATTTGTGTACTTGTCATTACCACCACGTATCATCCAGATTGGGTGAAACAATATTTGCTGGTATTTTGGAAACTCGTATTGTCTTGGAAGCTTGGCAACCCCTTTCAATGAAAGTGCTTTTCCACAGTCTCTGTTTAGGGCTACTTGAAGAGGAAACAAACCATAGAGACAAAACTGAGAACTCCTTTATTTTGTCAAGTTTCAAAGAGCTACTACAAACCATGTTGGATTTAGAGTTCCAAATTCATCTATAGGAGACAACAGAGGGAAACCTAAAAATATAAACTGCTACTGTAAACGAACGCTTCAAACTAGAAGAACAAAATTTGGTGAGTCAAGTGGGATTTGTGTACCGATCATTACAACCAAGTACCATCAAGATTGGGTGAAAAAATATTTGCTGGTGTTTCGGAAACTCGTTATTTCTTGGAAGCTTGGCAAACCCTTTCAATGAAAGTGCTTTTCCACAGTCTGTGACTAGGGCTACTTGAAGAGGAAACAAATCATAGAGACAAAACTGAGATCTACTTTATTTTATCAAGTTTCAAAGAGCTACTACAAACCATGTTGGATTTAGAGTTCCAAATTCATCTATCTATGTAAAAGAGAACAGAGTGAAACCTAAATATAAAAACTGCTACTGTAGAGGAACGCTTCAACCTAGAAGAACAAAATTTGGTGAGCAAAGTGGGGTTGTGTACTGATCATTACCACCAAGTATCATCAAGTTTGGGTGAAAAAATATTTGCTGGTATTTCGGAAACTCGTTATTTCTTAGAAGCGTGGCAACCCCTCTCAATGAAAGTGCTTTTCCACAGTCTTTGCCTAGGGTTACTTGAAGAGGAAACAAACCATAGAGACAAAACTGAGAACTACTTTATTTTGTCAAGTTTCAAAGAGCTACTAGAAACCATGTTGGATTTAGAGTTCCAAATTCATCTATCTATATAGGAGAGAACAGTGTGAAACCTAAAAATAAAAATTGCTACTGTAAACGAACGCTTCAACCTAGAAGAACAAAATTTGGTGAGCCAGGTGGGAATTGTGTGCTTGTCATTACCGCCACGTATCATACAGATTGGGTGAATAAATATTTCCTGGTATTTCGAAAACTCGTAATTTCTTGGAAACTTGGCAAGCCCTTTCAATGAAAGTGCTTTTCCAAAGTCTCTGCTTAGGGCTACTTGAAGAGGAAACAAACCATAGAGACAAAACGAAGAACTGCTTTTTTTTTTCAAGTTTCAAAGAGCTACTACAAACCATGTTGGATTTAGAGTTCCAAATTAATCTATATTTATGGAAGAGAACGAAGTGAAACCTAAATATAAAAAATGCCACTGTAGACGAACGTTTTAACCTAGAAAAACAAAATTTGGTGAGCCAAGTGGAATTTGTGTACTGATCATTATCACCAAGTATCATCAAGATAGGGTGAAAAAATATTTGCTGGTATTTCAGAAACTCGTTATTTCTTAGAAGCTTGGCAACCCCTCTCAATGAAAGTGCTTTTCCACAGTCTGTGCGTAGGGCTACTTGAAGAGGAAACAAACCATAGAGACAAAACTGAGAACTCCTTTATTTTTTCAAGTTTCAAAGAACTACTACAAACCATGATGGATTTAGAGTTCCTAATTCATCTATCTATATAGGAGAGAAAAAAGTTAAACCTAAAAATAAAAACTGCTAATGTAAATGATCGCTTCAAACTAGAAGAACAAAATTTGGTAGCCAAGTGAGATTTGTGTACTTGTCATTACCACCACGTATCATCCAGATTGGGTGAAACAATATTTGCTGGAATTTCGGAAACTCGTAATTTCTTGGAAGCTTGGCAACCCCTTTCAATGAAAGTTCTTTCCCACAGTCTCTTTTTTGGGCTACTTGAAGAGGAAAAATATCATAGAGACAAAACTGAGAACTACTTTTTTGTGTCAATTTTCAAAGAGCTACTAGAAACCATGTTGGATTTAGAGTTCCTAATTCATCTATTGATATGGGAGAGAACAGAGGGAAACCTAAATATAAAAACTGCTACTGTAGAGGAACGCTTCAACCTAGAAGAACAAAATTTTTTGAGCCAAGTGGGATTTGTGTACTGATCATTACCACCAAGTATCATCAAGATTGGGTGAAAAAATATTTGCTGGTATTTCGGAAACTCGTTAATTCTTAGAAGCTTGGGAACCCCTGTCAATGAAAGTGCTTTTCCACAGTCTTGCCTAGGGCTAGTTGAGGAGGAAACAAACCATGGAGAGAAAACTGAGAACTCCTTTATTTTGTCAAGTTTCAAAGAGCTACTACAAACAATTTTGGATTTAGAGTTCCAAATTCATCTATGTATATAGGAGACAACAGAGGGAAACCTAAAAATATAAACTGCTACTGTAAACGAACGCTTCAACCTAGAAGAACAAAATTTGGTGATTCAAGGGGGATTTGTGTACTGATCATTACCACCAAGTACCATCAAGATTGGGTGAGAAAATATTTGCTGGTATTTCAGAAACTCGTAATTTCTTGATGCTTGTCAACCCCTTTCAATGAAAGTGCTTTTCCACAGTCTCTGCTTAGGGCTACTTGAAGAGGAAACAAATCATAGAGACAAAACTGAGAACTACGTTTTTTGGGCAAGTTTTAAAGAGCTACTACAAACCATGTTGGATTTAGAGTTCCAAATTCATCTATCTATATAGGAGAGAATAGATGGAAACCTAATGCTACTGTAAACGAGCGCTTCAAAGTAGAAGAACAAAATTTAGTGAGTCAAGTGGGATTTGTGAACTGATCATTATCATCAAGTATCATCAAGATTGGGTGGAAAAATATTTGCTGGTATTTCAGAAACTCGTTATTTCTTAGAATCTTGGCAACCCGTCTCAATGAAAGTGCTTTTCAACAGTCTGTGCCTAGTGCTACTTGAAGGAGGAAACAAACCATAGAGACAAAACTCAGAACTACTTTTTTTTGGTCAAGTTTCAAAGAGCTACAACAAACCATGTTGGATTTAGAGTTCCAAATTCATCTATCTATATATGAGAGAACAGAGGGAAACCTAAATATAAAAACTGCTACTGTAGACGAACGCTTCAACCTAGAAGAACAAAATTTGGTGAGCCAAGTGGGATTTGTGTACTGATCATTACCACCAAGTATCATCAAGATTGGGTGAAAATATATTTGCTGGTATTTCGGAAATTCGTTATTTCTTAGAAG
Source organism: Callospermophilus lateralis (assembly GCF_048772815.1). Lineage (NCBI taxonomy): Eukaryota > Metazoa > Chordata > Mammalia > Rodentia > Sciuridae > Callospermophilus > Callospermophilus lateralis. The sequence continues at coordinate 15,717 of NW_027516886.1, forward strand.
CTTGGCAACCCATCTCAATGAAAGGGCTTTTCCACAGTCTGTGCAGAGGGCTACCTGAAGAGAAAACAAACCATAGAGACAAAACAAAGAACTCTTTTGTTTTTTCAAGTTTCCAAGAGCTACTACAAACTATGTTGGATTTAGAGTTCCAAATTCATCTATCTATATAGGAGAGAACCGAGGGAAACCTAAATATAAAAACTGCTACTGTAGACAAACGCTTCAACCTAGAAGAACAAAATTTGGTGAGCCAAGTGGGATTTGGGTACTGATCATTTCCACCACGTATCATCAAGATTGGGTGAAAAAATATATGCTGGTATTTCGGAAACTCGTTAATTCTTAGAAGCTTGACAAGCCCTCTCAATGAAAGTGCTTTTCCACAGTCTGTGCTTAGGGCTACTTAAAGAGGAAACAAACCATAGAGACAAAACTGAGAACTCTTTTATTTTGTCAAGTTTCAAAGAGCTACTACGAACCATGTTGGATTTAGAGTTCCAAATTCATCTATCTATATAGGAGAGAGCAGAGGGAATCCTAAATATAAAAACTGCTACTGTAGACGAACGCTTCAACCTAGAAGAACAAAATTTGGTTAGCCAAGTGGGATTTGTGTACTGATCATTACCACCAAGTATCATCAAGATTGGGTGAAAAAATATTTGCTGGTATTTCGGGAAGTTGTTAATTCTTAGAAGCTTGGCAACCCCTCTCAATGAAAGTGCTTTTACACAGTCTGTGCTTAGGGCTACATAAAGAGGAAACAAACCATAGAGACAAAACTGAGAACTCCTTTATTTTGTCAAGTTTCAAAGAGCTACTACAAACCATGTTGGATTTAGAGTTCCAAATTCATCTATCTATATAGGATTGAGCAGATGCAAATCTAAATATAAAAACTGCTACTGTAGACGAACGGTTCAAACTAGAAGAACAAAATTTGGTGAGCCAAGTGGGATTTGTGTACTGATCATTACCACCAAGTATCATCAAGATTGGGTGAAAAAATATTTGCAGGTATTTCAAAAACTCGTTAATTCTTAGAAGGTTGGCAACCCCTCTCAATGAAAGTGCTTTTCCACAGTCTGTGCCTAGGGAAACTTGAAGAGGAAACAAACCGTAGAGACAAAACTGAGAACTCCTTTATTTTGTCAAGTTTCAAAGAGCTACTACAAACCATGTTGGATTTATAGTTCCACATTCATCTATCTATATAGGAGAGAACAGAGGGAAAACTAAATATAAAAACTACTACTGTAGATGAACGCTTCAACCTAGAAGAACAAAATTGGGTGAGCCAAGTAGGATTTGTGTACTGATCATTTCCACCAAGTATCATCAAGATTGGCTGAAAAAATATATGCTGGTATTTGGGAAACGCGTTAATTCTTAGAAGCTTGACAACCCCTCTCAATGAAAGTGCTTTTCCACAGTCTGTGCTTTGGGCTACATGAAGAGGAAACAAACCATAGAGACAAAACTGAGAACTCCTTTATTCTGTGAAGTTTCAAAGAGCTACTACGAACCGTGTTGGATTTAGAGTTCCAAATTCATCTATCTATATAGGACAGAGCAGAGGGAATCTTAAATATAAAAACGGCTTCTGTAGACGAACGCTTCAACTTAGAAGAACAAAATTTTGAGCCAAGTGGGATTTGTGTACTGATCATTACCACCAAGTATCATCAATATTGGGTTAAAAAATATTTGCAGGTATTTCGGAAACTCGTTAATTCTTAGAAGCTTGGCAACCACTCTCAATGAAAGTGCTTTTCCAGAGTCTGTGCCTAGGGCTACTTGAAGAGGAAACAAACCATAGATACAAAACTGAGAACTCGTTTATTTTGTCAAGTTTCAAAGAGCTACTCGAAACCATGTTGGATTTAGAGTTCCAAATTCATCTATCTATATAGGAGAGAACAGAAGGAAACCTAAATATAAAAACTGCTTCTGTACACGAACGCTTCAACCTAGAAGAACAAAATTTGGTTAGCCAAGAGGGATTTGTGTATTGATTATTACCACCAAGTATCATCAAGATTGGGTAAAAGAAATATTTGCTGGTATTTCGGAAACTTGTTAATTCTTAGAAGCTTGGCAACCCCTCTCGATGAAAGTGCTTTTCCACAGTCTGTGCCTAGGGCTACATGAAGAGGAATCAAACCATAGAGACAAAACTGAGAACTCCTTTATTTTGTCAAGTTTCAAAGAGATACTACAAACCATGTTGGATTTAGAGTTCCAACTTCATCTATTTATATAGGAGAGAACAGAGGGAAACCTAAATATAAAAACTGCTACTGTAGACGAACGCTTCAACCTAGAAGAACAAAATTTGGTGAGCCAAGTGCAATTTGTGTACTGATCATTACCACCAAGTATCATCAAGATTGGGTGAAAAAATATTTGCTGGTATTTCGGAAAGTCGTTAATTCTTAGAAGTTTGGCAACCCCTCTCAATGAAAGTGCTTTTCCACAGTCTGTGCCTAGGGCTACTTGAAGAGGAAACAAACCATAGAGACAAAACTGAGAACTCCTTTATTTTGTCAAGTTTCAATGAGCTACTACGAACCACGTGGGATTTAGAGTTCCAAATTCATCTATCTATATAGGAGAGAACAGAAGGAAACCTAAATATAAAAACTGCTACTGTACACGAACGCTTCAACCTAGAAGAACAAAATTTCGTGAGCCAAGTGGGATTTGTGTACTAATCATTACCACCAAGTATGATCAAGATCGGGTGAAAAAATATTTGCTGGTATTTCGGGAAGTCGTTAATTCTTAGAAGCTTGGCAACCCCTCTCAATGAAAGTGCTTTTCCACAGTCTGTGCTGAGGGCTACTTGAAGAGGAAAAAACCATAGAGACAAAATTGAGACCTCCTTTATTTTGTCAAGTTTCAAAGAGCTACTACAACTCATGTTGGATTTAGAGTTCCACATTCATCTATCTATATAGGAGAGAACAGAGGGAAAACTAAATATAAAAACTACTACTGTAGATGAACGCTTCAACCTAGAAGAACAAAATTTGGTGAGCCAAGTGGGATTTGTGTACTGATCATTACCACCAAGTATCATCAAGATTGGGTGAAAAATATTTGCTGGTATTTGGGAAACTAGTTAATTATTAGAAGGTTGGCAACCCCTCTCAATGAAAGTGCTTTTACACAGTCTGTGCTTAGGGCTACTTAAAGCGGAAACAAACCATAGAGACAAAACTGAGAACTCCTTTATTTTGTCAAGTTTCAAAGAGCTACTACAAACCATGTTGGATTTAAAGTTCCAAATTCATGTATCTATATAGGAGAGAGCAGAGGGAAACCTAAATATAAATACTGCTACTGTAGACGAACGCTTCAACCTAGAAGAACAAAATTTGGTGAGCCAAGTGGGATTTGGGTACTGATCATTCCAACCAAGTATCATCGAGATTCCGTGAAAAAATATTTGCTGGTATTTCGGAAACGCGTTAATTCTTAGAAGCTTGACAACCCCTCTCAATGAAAGTGCTTTTACACAGTCTGTGCTTAGGGCTACATAAAGAGGAAACAAACCATAGAGACAAAACTGAGAACTCCTTTATTTTGTCAAGTTTCAAAGAGCTACTACAAACCATGTTGGATTTAGAGTTCCAAATTCATCTATCTATATAGGATTGAGCAGATGCAAATCTAAATATAAAAACTGCTACTGTAGACGAACGGTTCAACCTAGAAGAACAAAATTTGGTGAGCCAAGTGGGATTTGTGTACTGATCATTACCACCAAGTATCATCAAGATTGGGTGAAAAAATATTTGCAGGTATTTCAAAAACTCGTTAATTCTTAGAAGGTTGGCAACCCCTCTCAATGAAAGTGCTTTTCCAGAGTCTGTGCCTAGGGCTACTTGAAGAGGAAACAAACCATAGATACAAAACTGAGAACTCCTTTATTTTGTCAAGTTTCAAAGACCTACTCCAAACCATGTTGGATTTAGAGTTCCAAATTCATCTATCTATATAGGAGAGAACAGAAGGAAACCTAAATATAAAAACTGCTTCTGTACACGAACGCTTCAACCTAGAAGAACAAAATTTGGTGAGCCAAGCGGGATTTGTGTACTGATCATTACCACCAAGTATCATCAAGATTGGGTAAAAGAATATTTGCTGGTATTTCGGAAACTCGTTAATTCTTAGAAGCTTGGCAACCCTCTCGATGAAAGTGCTTTTCCACAGTCTGTGCCTAGGGCTACTTGAAGAGGAAACAAACCATAGAGACAAAACTGAGAACTCCTTTATTTTGTCAAGTTTCAAAGAGATACTACAAACATGTTGGATTTAGAGTTCCAACTTCATCTATTTATATAGGAGAGAACAGAGGGAAACCTAAATATAAAAACTGCTACTGTAGACGAACGCTTCAACCTAGAAGAACAAAATTTGGTGAGCCAAGTGCAATTTGTGTACTGATCATTACCACCAAGTATCATCAAGATTGGGTGAAAAAATATTTGCTGGTATTTCGGTAAGTCGTTAATTCTTAGAAGGTTGGCAACCCCTCTCAATGAAAGTGCTTTTCCACAGTCTGTGCCTAGGGCTACTTGAAGAGGAAACAAACCATAGAGACAAAACTGAGAACTCCTTTATTTTTTCAAGTTTCAAAGAGCTACTACGAACCACTGTTGAATTAGAGTTCCAAATTCATCTATCTATATAGGAGAGAACAGAAGGAAACCTAAATATAAAAACTGCCTACTGTAGCACGAACGCTTCAAACTAGATTAGACAAAATTTCGTGAGCCAAGTGGGATTTGTGTACTAATCATTACCCAAGTATGATGAAGATCGGGTGAAAAAATATTTGCTGGTATTTCGGGAAGTCGTTAATTCTTAGAAGCTTGGCAACCCCTCTCAATGAAAGTGCTTTTCCACAGTCTGTGCTGAGGCTACTTGAAGAGGAAAAAACCATAGAGACAAAACTGAGACCTCCTTTATTTTGTCAAGTTTCAAAGAGCTACTACAAATCATGTTGGATTTAGAGTTCCACATTCATCTATCTATATAGGAGAGAACAGAGGGAAAACTAAATATAAAAACTACTACTGTAGACGAACGCTTCAACCTAGAAGAACAAAATTTGGTGAGCCAAGTGGGATTTGTGTACTGATCATTACCACCAAGTATCATCAAGATTGGGTGAAAAATATTTGCTGGTATTTCGGAAACTCGTTAATTCTTAGAAGGTTGGCAACCCCTATCAATGAATGTGCTTTTCCACAGTCTGTGCCTAGGGCTACTTGAAGAGGAAACAAACCATAGAGACAAAACTGATAACTCCTTTATTTTGTCAAGTTTCAAAGTGCTACTACGAACCATGTTGGATTTAGAGTTCCAAATTCATCTATCTATATCAGAGAGAATAGAAGGAAACCTAAATATAAAAACTGCTACTGTACACGAACGCTTCAACCTAGAAGAACAAAATTTGGTGAGCCAAGTGGGATTTGTGTACTGATCATTACCACCAAGTATCATCAAGATTGGGTGAAAAAATATATGCTGGTATTTCGGAAACGTGTTAATTCTTAGAAGCTTGACAACCACTCTCAATGAAAGTGCTTTTCAACAGTCTGTGCTTAGGGCTACTTGAAGAGGAAACAAACCGTAGTGACAAAACTGAGAACTCCTTTATTTTGTGAAGTTTCAAAGAGGTACTACGAACCGTGTTGGATTTAGAGTTGCAAATTCATCTATCTATATAGGACAGAGCAGAGGGAATCTTAAATATAAAAACTGCTTCTGTAGACGAACGCTTCAACCTAGAAGAACAAAGTTTGGTGAGCCACGTGGGACTTGTGTACTGATCATTACCACCAAGTATCATCAATATTGGGTGAAAAAAATATTTGCAGGTATTTCGGAAACTCTTTAATTCTTAGAAGTTTGGCAACCCCTCTCAATGAAAGTGCTTTTCCACAGTCTGTGCTTAGGGCTACTTGAAGAGGAAACAAACCATAGAGACAAAACTGAGAACTCCTTTATTTTGTCAAGTTTCAAAGATCTACTCCAAACCATGTTGGATTTAGTGTTCCAAATTCATCTATCTATATTGGAGAGAACAGAAGGAAACCTAAATATAAAAACTGCTACTGTAGACGAACGCTTCAACCTATAAGAACAAAATTTGGTGAGCCAAGTGGGATTTGTGTACTGATCATTACCACCAAGTATCATCAAGATTGCGTAAAAAAATATTTGCTGGTATTTCGGAAACTCGTTAATTCTTAGAAGCTTGGCAACCCCTCTCGATGAAAGTGCTTTTCCACAGTCTGTGCCTAGGGCTATTGAAGAGGAAACAAACCATAGAGACAAAACTGAGAACTCCTTTATTTTGTCAAGTTTCAAAGAGATACTACAACCCTGTTGGATTTAGAGTTCCAAATTCATCTATGTATATAAGAGACAACAGAGCGAAAACTAAATATAAAAACCGATACTGTAGACGAACGCTTCAACCTAGAAGAACAAAATTTGCTGAGCCAAGTGGGATTTGTGTACAAATCATTACCACCAAGTATCATCAAGATTGGGTGAAAAAGTATTTGCTGGTATTTCGGAAACTCGTTAATTCTTAGAAGCTTGGCAACCCCTCTCAATGAAAGTGCTTTCCACAGTCTGTGCCTAGGGCTACTTGAAGAGGAAACAAACCATAGAGACAAAACTGAGGCTCCTTTATTTTGTCAAGTTACAAAAAGCTACTACGAACCATGGTGGTTTTAGAGTTCCAAATTCATCTATCTATGTAGGAGACAACAGAGGGAAACCCAAATATAAAAACTGCTACTGTAGACGAACGCTTCAAACTAGTAGAACAAATTTTGGTGGGAAAAGTGGGATTTGTGTACTGATCATTACCACCAAGTATCATCAAGATTGGTTAAAAAAAATATTTGCTGGTATTTCGGAAACTCGTTAATTCTTAGAAGTTTGGCAACCCCTCTCAATGAAAGTGCTTTTCCACAGTCTGTGCCTAGGGCTACTTGAAGAGGAAACAAACCATAGAGACAAAACTGAGAACTCCTTTATTTTGTCAAGTTTCAATGAGCTACTACGAACCACGTGGGATTTAGAGTTCCAAATTCATCTATCTATATAGGAGAGAACAGAAGGAAACCTAAATATAAAAACTGCTACTGTACACGAACGCTTCAACCTAGAAGAACAAAATTTTGTGAGCCAAGTGGGATTTGTGTACTAATCATTACCACCAAGTATGATCAAGATCGGGTGAAAAAATATTTGCTGGTATTTCGGGAAGTCGTTAATTCTTAGAAGCTTGGCAACCCCTCTCAATGAAAGTGCTTTTCCACAGTCTGTGCTGAGGGCTACTTGAAGAGGAAAAAACCATAGAGACAAAACTGAGACCTCCTTTATTTTGTCAAGTTTCAAAGAGCTACTACAACTCATGTTGGATTTAGAGTTCCACATTCATCTATCTATATAGGAGAGAACAGAGGGAAAACTAAATATAAAAACTACTACTGTAGATGAACGCTTCAACCTAGAAGAACAAAATTTGGTGAGCCATGTGGGATTTGTGTACTGATCATTACCACCAAGTATCATCAAGATTGGGTGAAAAATATTTGCTGGTATTTGGGAAACTCGTTAATTATTAGAAGGTTGGCAACCCCTCTCAATGAAAGTGCTTTTACACAGTCTGTGCTTAGGGCTACTTAAAGCGTAAACAAACCATAGAGACAAAACTGAGAACTCCTTTATTTTGTCAAGTTTCAAAGAGCTACTACAAACCATGTTGGATTTAAAGTTCCAAATTCATGTATCTATATAGGAGAGAGCAGAGGGAAACCTAAATATAAATACTGCTACTGTAGACGAACGCTTCAACCTAGAAGAACAAAATTTGGTGAGCCAAGTGGGATTTGGGTACTGATCATTCCAACCAAGTATCATCGAGATTCCGTGAAAAAATATTTGCTGGTATTTCGGAAACGCGTTAATTCTTAGAAGCTTGACAACCCCTCTCAATGAAAGTGCTTTTACACAGTCTGTGCTTAGGGCTACATAAAGAGGAAACAAACCATAGAGACAAAACTGAGAACTCCTTTATTTTGTCAAGTTTCAAAGAGCTACTACAAACCATGTTGGATTTAGAGTTCCAAATTCATCTATCTATATAGGATTGAGCAGATGCAAATCTAAATATAAAAACTGCTACTGTAGACGAACGGTTCAAACTAGAAGAACAAAATTTGGTGAGCCAAGTGGGATTTGTGTACTGATCATTACCACCAAGTATCATCAAGATTGGGTGAAAAAATATTTGCAGGTATTTCAAAAACTCGTTAATTCTTAGAAGGTTGGCAACCCCTCTCAATGAAAGTGCTTTTCCAGAGTCTGTGCCAAGGGCTACTTGAAGAGGAAACAAACCATAGATACAAAACTGAGAACTCCTTTATTTTGTCAAGTTTCAAAGAGCTACTCCAAACCATGTTGGATTTAGAGTTCCAAATTCATCTATCTATATAGGAGAGAACAGAAGGAAACCTAAATATAAAAACTGCTTCTGTACACGAACGCTTCAACCTAGAAGAACAAAATTTGGTGAGCCAAGAGGGATTTGTGTACTGATCATTACCACCAAGTATCATCAAGATTGGGTAAAAGAAATATTTGCTGGTATTTCGGAAACTCGTTAATTCTTAGAAGCTTGGCAACCCCTCTCGATGAAAGTGCTTTTCCACAGTCTGTGCCTAGGGCTACTTGAAGAGGAAACAAACCATAGAGACAAAACTGAGAACTCCTTTATTTTGTCAAGTTTCAAAGAGATACTACAAACCATGTTGGATTTAGAGTTCCAACTTCATCTATTTATATAGGAGAGAACAGAGGGAAACCTAAATATAAAAACTGCTACTGTAGACGAACGCTTCAACCTAGAAGAACAAAATTTGGTGAGCCAAGTGCAATTTGTGTACTGATCATTACCACCAAGTATCATCAAGATTGGGTGAAAAAATATTTGCTGGTATTTCGGTAAGTCGTTAATTCTTAGAAGGTTGGCAACCCCTCTCAATGAAAGTGCTTTTCCACAGTCTGTGCCTAGGGCTACTTGAAGAGGAAACAAACCATAGAGACAAAACTGAGAACTCCTTTATTTTTTCAAGTTTCAAAGAGCTACTACGAACCACGTGGGATTTAGAGTTCCAAATTCATCTATCTATATAGGAGAGAACAGAAGGAAACCTAAATATAAAAACTGCTACTGTACACGAACGCTTCAACCTAGAAGAACAAAATTTCGTGAGCCAAGTGGGATTTGTGTACTAATCATTACCACCAAGTATGATCAAGATCGGGTGAAAAAATATTTGCTGGTATTTCGGGAAGTCGTTAATTCTTAGAAGCTTGGCAACCCCTCTCAATGAAAGTGCTTTTCCACAGTCTGTGCTGAGGGCTACTTGAAGAGGAAAAAACCATAGAGACAAAACTGAGACCTCCTTTATTTTGTCAAGTTTCAAAGAGCTACTACAACTCATGTTGGATTTAGAGTTCCACATTCATCTATCTATATAGGAGAGAACAGAGGGAAAACTAAATATAAAAACTACTACTGTAGATGAACGCTTCAACCTAGAAGAACAAAATTTGGTGAGCCAAGTGGGATTTGTGTACTGATCATTACCACCAAGTATCATCAAGATTGGGTGAAAAATATTTGCTGGTATTTGGGAAACTAGTTAATTATTAGAAGGTTGGCAACCCCTCTCAATGAAAGTGCTTTTACACAGTCTGTGCTTAGGGCTACTTAAAGCGGAAACAAACCATAGAGACAAAACTGAGAACTCCTTTATTTTGTCAAGTTTCAAAGAGCTACTACAAACCATGTTGGATTTAAAGTTCCAAATTCATGTATCTATATAGGAGAGAGCAGAGGGAAACCTAAATATAAATACTGCTACTGTAGACGAACGCTTCAACCTAGAAGAACAAAATTTGGTGAGCCAAGTGGGATTTGGGTACTGATCATTACCACCAAGTATCATCAAGATTGGGTGAAAAAATATTTGCTGGTATTTCGGAAACTCGTTAATTCTTAGAAGGTTGGAAACCCCTATCAATGAAAGTGCTTTTCCACAGTCTGTGCCTAGGGCTACTTGAAGAGGAAACAAACCATAGAGACAAAACTGATAACTCCTTTATTTTGTCAAGTTTCAAAGTGCTACTACGAACCATGTTGGATTTAGAGTTCCAAATTCATCTATCTCTATCAGAGAGAACAGAAGGAAACCTAAATATAAAAACTGCTACTGTACACGAACGCTTCACCCTAGAAGAACAAAATTTCATGAGACAAGTGGGATTTGTGTACAAATCATTACCACCAAGTATCATCAAGATTGGGTGAAAAAATATTTGCTGGTATTTCGGAAACTCGTTAATTCTTAGAAGGTTGGCAACCCCTCTCAATGAAAGTGCTTTTCCACAGTCTGTGACTAGGGCTACTTGAAGAGGAAACAAACCATGGAGACAAAATTGAGAACTCCTTTATTTTGTCAAGTTTCAAAGAGCTACTACAAACCATGTTGGATTTAGAGTTCCACATTCTTCTATCTATATAGGAGAGAACAGAGGGAAAACTAAATATAAAAACTACTACTGTAGATGAACGCTTCAACCTAGAAGAACAAAATTTGGTGAGCCAAGTGGGATTTGTGTACTGATCATTACCAACAAGTTTCATCAAGATTGGGTGAAAAAATATTTGCTGGTATTTCGGAAATGCGTTAATTCTTAGAAGCTTGACAACCCCTCTCAATGAAAGTGCTTTTCCACAGTCTGTGCTTAGGGCTACTTGAAGAATAAACATACCATAGAGACAAAACTGAGAACTCCTTTATTTTGTGAAGTTTCAAAGAGCTACTACGAACCTTGTTGGATTTAGAGTTCCAAATTCATCTATCTATTTAGGACAGAGCAGAGGGAATCCTAAATATAACAACTGCTTCTGTAGACGAACGCTTCAACCTAGAAGAACAAAATTTGGTGAGCCAAGTGGGATTTGTGTACTGATCATTACCACCAAGTATCATCAAGATTGGGTGAAAAAATATTTGCTGGTATTTCGGAAACTCGTTAATTCTTAGAAGTTGACAACCCCTCTCAATGAAAGTGCTTTTCCACAGTCTGTGCTTTGGGCTATTAAAGAGGAAACAAACCATAGAGACAAAACTGAGAACTCCTTTATTTTGTCAAGTTTCAAGGAGCTACTACAAACCATGTTGGATTTAGAGTTCCAAATTCATCTATCTATATAGGAGAGAGCAGATGGAAATATAAATATAAAAACTGCTACTGTAGAAGAACGCTTCAACCTAGAAGAACAACATTTGGTGAGCCAAGTGGGATTTGTGTACTGATCATTTCCACCAAGTATGATCAAGATTGGGTGAAAAAATATATGCTGGTATTTCGGCAACGCGTTAATTCTTAGAAGCTTGACAACCCCTCTCAATGAAAGTGCTTTTCCACAGTCTGTGCTTTGGGCTACTTGAAGAGGAAACAATCCATAGAGACAAAACTGAGAACTCCTTTATTTTATGAAGTTTCAAAGAGCTACTACGAACCGTGTTGGATTTAGAGTTGCAAATTCATCTATCTATATAGGACAGAGCAGAGGGAATCTTAAATATAAAAACTGCTTCTTAGACGAACGCTTAAACCTAGAAGAACAAAATTTGGTGAGCCACGTGGGATTTGTGTACTGATCATTACCACCAAGTATCATCAATATTGGGTGAAAAAATATTTGCAGGTATTTCGGATACTCGTTAATTCTTAGAAGCTTGGCAACCCCTCTCAATGAAAGTGCTTTTCCACAGTCTGTGCCTAGGGCTACTTGAAGAGGAAACAAACCATAGATACAAAACTGAGAACTCCTTTATTTTGTCAAGTTTCAAAGAGCTACTCCAAACCATGTTGGATTTAGAGTTCCAAATTCATCTATCTATATATTAGAGAACAGAAGGAAACCTAAATATAAAAACTGCTCTGTACACGAACGCTTCAACCTAGAAGAACAAAATTTGGTGAGCCAAGAGGGATTTGTGTACTGATCATTACCACCAAGTATCATCAAGATTGGGTAAAAGAAATATTTGCTGGTATTTCGAAACTCGTTAATTCTTAGAAGCTTGGCAACCCCTCTCGATTAAAGTGCTTTTCCACAGTCTGTGCCTAGGGCTACTTGAAGAGGAAACAAACCATAGAGACAAAACTGAGAACTCCTTTATTTTGTCAAGTTTCAAAGAGATACTACAAACCATGTGGATTTAGAGTTCCAACTTCATCTATTTATATAGGAGAGAACAGAGGGAAACCTAAATATAAAAACTGCTTCTGTAGACGAACGCTTCAACCTAGAAGAACAAAATTTGGTGAGCCAAGTGCAATTTGTGTACTGATCATTACCACCAAGTATCATCAAAATCGGGTGAAAAAATATTTGCTGGTATTTCGGAAACTCGTTAATTCTTAGAAGCTTGGCAACCCCTCTCAATGAAAGTGCTTTTCCACAGTCTGTGCCTAGGGCTACTTGAAGAGGAAACAAACCATAGAGACAAAACTGAGAACTCCTTTATTTTGTCAAGTTTCAAAGAGCTACTACGAACCACGTGGGATTTAGAGTTCCAAATTCATCTATCTATATAGGAGAGAACAGAAGGAAACCTAAATATAAAAACTGCTACTGTACACGAACGCTTAAACCTAGAAGAACAAAATTTCGTGAGCCAAGTGGGATTTGTGTACTGATCATTACCACCAAGTATGATCAAGATCGGGTGAAAAAATATTTGCTGGTATTTCGGGAAGTCGTTAATTCTTAGAAGCTTGGCAACCCCTCTCAATGAAAGTGCTTTTCCACAGTCTGGGCTGAGGGCTACTTGAAGAGGAAAAAACCATAGAGACAAAACTGAGAACTCCTTTATTTTGTGAATTTTCAAAGAGCTACTACAAATCATGTTGGATTTAGAGTTCCACATTCATCTATCTATATAGGAGAGAACAGAGGGAAAACTAAATATAAAAACTACTACTGTAGATGAACGCTTCAACCTAGAAAAACAAAATTTGGTGAGCCAAGTGGGATTTGTGTACTGATCATTACCACCAAGTATCATCAAGATTGGGTGAAAAATATTTGCTGGTATTTGGGAAACTCGTTAATTATTAGAAGCTTGGCAACCCCTCTCAATGAAAGTGCTTTTACACAGTCTGTGCTTAGGGCTACTTAAAGCGGAAACAAACCATAGAGACAAAACTGAGAACTCCTTTATTTTGTCAGTTTCAAAGAGCTACTACAAACCATGTTGGATTTAAAGTTCCAAATTCATCTATCTATATAGGAGAGAGCAGAGGGAAAAGTAAATATAAAAACTGCTACTGTAGACGAACGCTTCAACCTAGAAGAACAACATTTGGTGAGCCAAGTGGGATTTGGGTACTTATCATTACCACCAAGTATCATCAAGATTGGGTGAAAAAATATATGCTGGTATTTCGGAAAATCGTTAATTCTTAGAAGCTTGACAACCCCTCTCAATGAAAGTGCTTTTCCACAGTCTGTGCTTAGGGCTACTTAAAGAGGAAACAAACCATAGAGACAAAACTGAGAACTCTTTTATTTTGTCAAGTTTCAAAGAGCTACTACGAACCATGTTGGATTTAGAGTTCCAAATTCATCTATCTATATAGGAGAGAGCAGAGGGAATCCTAAATATAAAAACTGCTACTGTAGACGAACGCTTCAACCTAGAAGAACAAAATTTGGTTACCCAAGTGGGATTTGTGTACTGATCATTACCACCAAGTATCATCAAGATTGGGTGAAAAAATATTTGCTGGTATTTCGGAAACTCGTTAATTCTTAGAAGGTTGGAAACCCGTATCAATGAAAGTGCTTTTCCACAGTCGGTGCCTACGGCTACTTGAAGAGGAAACAAACCATAGAGACAAAACTGATAACTCTTGTATTTTGTCAAGTTTCAAAGTGCTACTACGAACCATGTTGGATATAGAGTTCCAAATTCATCTATCTATATCAGAGAGAACAGAAGGAAACCTAAATATAAAAACTGCTACTGTACACGAACGCTTCAAACTAGAAGAACAAAATTTCATGAGCCAAGTGGGATTTGTGTACAAATCATTACCACCAAGTATCATCAAGATCGGGTGAAAAAATATCTGCTGGTATTTCGGAAACTCGTTAATTTTTAGAAGCTTGGCAACTTCTCTCAATGAAAGTGCTTTTTCACAGTCTGTGCTGAGGGCTACATGAAGAGGAAACAAACATTAGAGACAGAACTGAGAACTTCTTTATTTTGTCAAGTTTCAAAGATCTACTACAAACCATGTTGGATTTAGAGTTCCACATTCATCTATCTATATAGGAGAGAACAGAGGGAAAACTAAATATAAAAATTACTACTGTAGATGAACGCTTCAACCTAGAAGAACAAAATTTGTTGAGCCAAGTGGGATTTGTGTACTGATCATTACCACCAAGTTTCATCAAGATAGGGTGAAAAAATATTTGCTGGTATTTCGGAAATGCGTTAATTCTTAGAAGCTTGACAACCCCTCTCAATGAAAGTGCTTTTCCACAGTCTGTGCTTAGGGCTACTTGAAGAGGAAACAAACCATAGAGACAAAACTGAGAACTCCTTTATTTTGTCAAGTTTCAAAGAGATACTACAAACCATGTTGGATTTAGAGTTCCAACTTCATCTATTTATATAGGAGAGAACAGAGGGAAACCTAAATATAAAAACTGCTACTGTAGACGAACGCTTCAACCTAGAAGAACAAAATTTGGTGAGCCAAGTGCAATTTGTGTACTGATCATTACCACCAAGTATCATCAAGATTGGGTGAAAAAATATTTGCTGGTATTTCGGTAAGTCGTTAATTCTTAGAAGGTTGGCAACCCCTCTCAATGAAAGTGCTTTTCCACAGTCTGTGCCTAGGGCTACTTGAAGAGGAAACAAACCATAGAGACAAAACTGAGAACTCCTTTATTTTTTCAAGTTTCAAAGAGCTACTACGAACCACGTGGGATTTAGAGTTCCAAATTCATCTATCTATATAGGAGAGAACAGAAGGAAACCTAAATATAAAAACTGCTACTGTACACGAACGCTTCAACCTAGAAGAACAAAATTTCGTGAGCCAAGTGGGATTTGTGTACTAATCATTACCACCAAGTATGATCAAGATCGGGTGAAAAAATATTTGCTGGTATTTCGGGAAGTCGTTAATTCTTAGAAGCTTGGCAACCCCTCTCAATGAAAGTGCTTTTCCACAGTCTGTGCTGAGGGCTACTTGAAGAGGAAAAAACCATAGAGACAAAACTGAGACCTCCTTTATTTTGTCAAGTTTCAAAGAGCTACTACAACTCATGTTGGATTTAGAGTTCCACATTCATCTATCTATATAGGAGAGAACAGAGGGAAAACTAAATATAAAAACTACTACTGTAGATGAACGCTTCAACCTAGAAGAACAAAATTTGGTGAGCCAAGTGGGATTTGTGTACTGATCATTACCACCAAGTATCATCAAGATTGGGTGAAAAATATTTGCTGGTATTTGGGAAACTAGTTAATTATTAGAAGGTTGGCAACCCCTCTCAATGAAAGTGCTTTTACACAGTCTGTGCTTAGGGCTACTTAAAGCGGAAACAAACCATAGAGACAAAACTGAGAACTCCTTTATTTTGTCAAGTTTCAAAGAGCTACTACAAACCATGTTGGATTTAAAGTTCCAAATTCATGTATCTATATAGGAGAGAGCAGAGGGAAACCTAAATATAAATACTGCTACTGTAGACGAACGCTTCAACCTAGAAGAACAAAATTTGGTGAGCCAAGTGGGATTTGGGTACTGATCATTACCACCAAGTATCATCAAGATTGGGTGAAAAAATATTTGCTGGTATTTCGGAAACTCGTTAATTCTTAGAAGGTTGGAAACCCCTATCAATGAAAGTGCTTTTCCACAGTCTGTGCCTAGGGCTACTTGAAGAGGAAACAAACCATAGAGACAAAACTGATAACTCCTTTATTTTGTCAAGTTTCAAAGTGCTACTACGAACCATGTTGGATTTAGAGTTCCAAATTCATCTATCTCTATCAGAGAGAACAGAAGGAAACCTAAATATAAAAACTGCTACTGTACACGAACGCTTCACCCTAGAAGAACAAAATTTCATGAGACAAGTGGGATTTGTGTACAAATCATTACCACCAAGTATCATCAAGATTGGGTGAAAAAATATTTGCTGGTATTTCGGAAACTCGTTAATTCTTAGAAGGTTGGCAACCCCTCTCAATGAAAGTGCTTTTCCACAGTCTGTGACTAGGGCTACTTGAAGAGGAAACAAACCATGGAGACAAAACTGAGAACTCCTTTATTTTGTCAAGTTTCAAAGAGCTACTACAAACCATGTTGGATTTAGAGTTCCACATTCTTCTATCTATATAGGAGAGAACAGAGGGAAAACTAAATATAAAAACTACTACTGTAGATGAACGCTTCAACCTAGAAGAACAAAATTTGGTGAGCCAAGTGGGATTTGTGTACTGATCATTACCAACAAGTTTCATCAAGATTGGGTGAAAAAATATTTGCTGGTATTTCGGAAATGCGTTAATTCTTAGAAGCTTGACAACCCCTCTCAATGAAAGTGCTTTACCACAGTCTGTGCTTAGGGCTACTTGAAGAATAAACATACCATAGAGACAAAACTGAGAACTCCTTTATTTTGTGAAGTTTCAAAGAGCTACTACGAACCTTGTTGGATTTAGAGTTCCAAATTCATCTATCTATTTAGGACAGAGCAGAGGGAATCCTAAATATAAAAACTGCTTCTGTAGACGAACGCTTCAACCTAGAAGAACAAAATTTGGTGAGCCAAGTGGGATTTGTGTACTGATCATTACCACCAAGTATCATCAAGATTGGGTGAAAAAATATTTGCTGGTATTTCGGAAACTCGTTAATTCTTAGAAGTTGACAACCCCTCTCAATGAAAGTGCTTTTCCACAGTCTGTGCTTTGGGCTATTAAAGAGGAAACAAACCATAGAGACAAAACTGAGAACTCCTTTATTTTGTCAAGTTTCAAGGAGCTACTACAAACCATGTTGGATTTAGAGTTCCAAATTCATCTATCTATATAGGAGAGAGCAGATGGAAATATAAATATAAAAACTGCTACTGTAGAAGAACGCTTCAACCTAGAAGAACAACATTTGGTGAGCCAAGTGGGATTTGTGTACTGATCATTTCCACCAAGTATGATCAAGATTGGGTGAAAAAATATATGCTGGTATTTCGGCAACGCGTTAATTCTTAGAAGCTTGACAACCCCTCTCAATGAAAGTGCTTTTCCACAGTCTGTGCTTCGGGCTACTTGAAGAGGAAACAAACCATAGAGACAAAACTGAGAACTCCTTTATTTTGTGAATTTTCAAAGAGCTACTACGAACCGTGTTGGATTTAGAGTTGCAAATTCATCTATCTATATAGGACAGAGCAGAGGGAATCTTAAATATAAAAACTGCTTCTTAGACGAACGCTTAAACCTAGAAGAACAAAATTTGGTGAGCCACGTGGGATTTGTGTACTGATCATAACCACCAAGTATCATCAATATTGGGTGAAAAAATATTTGCAGGCATTTCGGATACTCGTTAATTCTTAGAAGCTTGGCAACCCCTCTCAATGAAAGTGCTTTTCCACAGTCTGTGCCTAGGGCTACTTGAAGAGGAAACAAACCATAGATACAAAACTGAGAACTCCTTTATTTTGTCAAGTTTCAAAGAGCTACTCCAAACCATGTTGGATTTAGAGTTCCAAATTCATCTATCTATATATTAGAGAACAGAAGGAAACCTAAATATAAAAACTGCTCTGTACACGAACGCTTCAACCTAGAAGAACAAAATTTGGTGAGCCAAGAGGGATTTGTGTACTGATCATTACCACCAAGTATCATCAAGATTGGGTAAAAGAAATATTTGCTGGTATTTCGAAACTCGTTAATTCTTAGAAGCTTGGCAACCCCTCTCGATTAAAGTGCTTTTCCACAGTCTGTGCCTAGGGCTACTTGAAGAGGAAACAAACCATAGAGACAAAACTGAGAACTCCTTTATTTTGTCAAGTTTCAAAGAGATACTACAAACCATGTTGGATTTAGAGTTCCAACTTCATCTATTTATATAGGAGAGAACAGAGGGAAACCTAAATATAAAAACTGCTTCTGTAGACGAACGCTTCAACCTAGAAGAACAAAATTTGGTGAGCCAAGTGCAATTTGTGTACTGATCATTACCACCAAGTATCATCAAAATCGGGTGAAAAAATATTTGCTGGTATTTCGGAAACTCGTTAATTCTTAGAAGCTTGGCAACCCCTCTCAATGAAAGTGCTTTTCCACAGTCTGTGCCTAGGGCTACTTGAAGAGGAAACAAACCATAGAGACAAAACTGAGAACTCCTTTATTTTGTCAAGTTTCAAAGAGCTACTACGAACCACGTGGGATTTAGAGTTCCAAATTCATCTATCTATATAGGAGAGAACAGAAGGAAACCTAAATATAAAAACTGCTACTGTACACGAACGCTTAAACCTAGAAGAACAAAATTTCGTGAGCCAAGTGGGATTTGTGTACTGATCATTACCACCAAGTATGATCAAGATCGGGTGAAAAAATATTTGCTGGTATTTCGGGAAGTCGTTAATTCTTAGAAGCTTGGCAACCCCTCTCAATGAAAGTGCTTTTCCACAGTCTGGGCTGAGGGCTACTTGAAGAGGAAAAAACCATAGAGACAAAACTGAGACCTCCTTTATTTTGTCAAGTTTCAAAGAGCTACTACAAATCATGTTGGATTTAGAGTTCCACATTCATCTATCTATATAGGAGAGAACAGAGGGAAAACTAAATATAAAAACTACTACTGTAGATGAACGCTTCAACCTAGAAAAACAAAATTTGGTGAGCCAAGTGGGATTTGTGTACTGATCATTACCACCAAGTATCATCAAGATTGGGTGAAAAATATTTGCTGGTATTTGGGAAACTCGTTAATTATTAGAAGCTTGGCAACCCCTCTCAATGAAAGTGCTTTTACACAGTCTGTGCTTAGGGCTACTTAAAGCGGAAACAAACCATAGAGACAAAACTGAGAACTCCTTTATTTTGTCAGTTTCAAAGAGCTACTACAAACCATGTTGGATTTAAAGTTCCAAATTCATCTATCTATATAGGAGAGAGCAGAGGGAAAAGTAAATATAAAAACTGCTACTGTAGACGAACGCTTCAACCTAGAAGAACAACATTTGGTGAGCCAAGTGGGATTTGGGTACTTATCATTACCACCAAGTGTCATCAAGATTGGGTGAAAAAATATTTGCTGGTATTTCGGAAACTCGTTAATTCTTAGAAGCTTGACAACCCCTCTCAATGAAAGTGCTTTTCCACAGTCTGTGCTTTGGGCTACTTAAAGAGGAAACAAACCATAGAGACAAAACTGAGAACTCCTTTATTTTTTCAAGTTTCAAGGAGCTACTACAAACCATGTTGGATTTAGAGTTCCAAATTCATCTATCTATATAGGAGAGAGCAGATGGAAATATAAATATAAAAACTGCTACTGTAGACGAACGCTTCAACCTAGAAGAACAAAATTTGGTGAGCCAAGTGGGATTTGTGTACTGATCATTACCACCAAGTATCATCAAGATTGGGTGAAAAAATATTTGCTGGTATTTCGGAAACTCGTTAATTCTTAGAAGCTTGACAACCCCTCTCAATGAAAGTGCTTTTACACAGTCTGTGCTTAGGGCTACATAAAGAGGAAACAAACCATAGAGACAAAACTGAGAACTCCTTTATTTTGTCACGTTTCAAAGAGCTACTACAATCCATGTTGGATTTAGAGTTCCAAATTCATCTATCTATATAGGATTGAGCAGATGCAAATCTAAATATAAAAACTGCTACTGTAGACGAACGGTTCAACCTAGAAGAACAAAATTTGGTGAGCCAAGTGGGATTTGTGTACTGATCATTACCACCAAGTATCATCAAGATTGGGTGAAAAAATATTTGCTGGTATTTCGGAAACTCGTTAATTCTTAGAAGCTTGGCAACCCTTCTCAATGAAAGTGCTTTTCCACAGTCTGTGCCTAGGGAAACTTGAAGAGGAAACAAACCATAGTGACAAAACTGAGAACTCCTTTATTTTGTCAAGTTTCAAAGAGCTACTACAAATCATGTTGGATTTATAGTTCCACATTCATCTATCTATATAGGAGAGAACAGAGGGAAAACTAAATATAAAAACTACTACTGTAGATGAACGCTTCAACCTAGAAGAACAAAATTGGGTGAGCCAAGTTGGATTTGTGTACTGATCATTTCCACCAAGTATCATCAAGATTGGCTGAAAAAAATATATGCTGGTATTTCGGAAACGCGTTAATTCTTAGAAGCTTGGCAACCCCTCTCAATGAAAGTGCTTTTCCACAGTCTGTGTTTTGGGCTACTTGAAGAGGAAACAAACCATAGAGAGAAAACTGAGAACTCATTTATTTTGTGATGTTTCAAAGAGCTACTACGAACCGTGTTGGATTTAGAGTTCCAAATTCATCTATCTATATAGGACAGATCAGAGGGAATCTTAAATATAAAAACTGCTTCTGTAGACGAACGCTTCAACCTAGAAGAACAAAATTTTGAGCCAAGTGGGATTTGTGTACTGATCATTACCACCAAGTATCATCAATATTGGGTGAAAAAATATTTGCAGGTATTTCGGAAACTCGTTAATTCTTAGAAGCTTGGCAACCCCTCTCAATGAAAGTGCTTTTCCACAGTCTGTGCCTAGGGCTACTTGAAGAGGAAACAAACCATAGATACAAAACTGAGAACTCCTTTATTTTGTCAAGTTTCAAAGAGCTACTCCAAACCATGTTGGATTTAGAGTTCCAAATTCATCTATCTATATAGGAGAGAACAGAAGGAAACCTAAATATAAAAACTGCTTCTGTACACAAACGCTTCAACCTAGAAGAACAAAATTTGGTGAGCCAAGAGGGATTTGTGTACTGATCATTACCACCAAGTATCATCAAGATTGGGTAAAAGAAATATTTGCTGGTATTCGGAAACTCGTTAATTCTTAGAAGCTTGGCAACCCCTCTCGATGAAAGTGCTTTTCCACAGTCTGTGCCTAGGGCTACTTGAAGAGGAAAGAAACCATAGAGACAAAACTGAGAACTCCTTTATTTTGTAAAGTTTCAAAGAGATACTACAAACCATGTTGGATTTAGAGTTCCAACTTCATCTATTTATATAGGAGAGAACAGAGGGAAACCTAAATATAAAAACTGCTACTGTAGACGAACGCTTCAACCTAGAAGAACAAAATTCGGTGAGCCAAGTGCAATTTGTGTACTGATCATTACCACCAAGTATCATCAAGATTGGGTGAAAAAATATTTGCTGGTATTTCGGAAACTCGTTAATTCTTAGAAGGTTGGCAACCCCTCTCAATGAAAGTGCTTTTCCACAGTCTGTGCTTAGGGCTACTTAAAGCGGAAACAAACCATAGAGACAAAACTGAGAACTCCTTTATTTTGTCAAGTTTCAAAGAGCTACTACAAACCATGTTGGATTTAAAGTTCCAAATTCATGTATCTATATCGGAGAGAGCAGAGGGAAACCTAAATATGAATACTGCTACTGTAGACGAACGCTTCAACCTAGAAGAACAAAATTTGGTGAGCCAAGTGGGATTTGGGTACTGATCATTTCCACCAAGTATCATCAAGATTGGGTGAAAAAATATATGCTGGTATTTCGGAAACTCGTTAATTCTTAGAAGCATGACAACCCCTCTCAATGAAAGTGCTTTTCCACAGTCTGTGCTGAGGGCTACTTGAAGAGGAAACAAACCATAGAGACAAAACTGAGAATTCCTTTATTTTGTAAAGTTTCAAAGAGCTACTACAAATCATGTTGGATTTAGAGTTCCACATTCATCTATCTATATAGGAGAGAAGAGAGGGAAAACTAAATATAAAAACTACTACTGTAGATGAACGCTTCAACCTAGAAGAACAAAATTTGGTGAGCCAAGTGGGATTTGTGTACTGATCATTACCACCAAGTATCATCAAGATTGGGTGAAAAATATTTGCTGGTATTTGGGAAACTCGTTAATTATTAGAAGCTTGGCAACCCCTCTCAATGAAAGTGCTTTTACACAGTCTGTGCTTAGGGCTACTTAAAGCGGAAACAAACCATAGAGACAAAACTGAGAACTCCTTCATTTTGCCAAGTTTCAAAGAGCTACTACAAACCATGTTGGATTTAAAGTTCCAAATTCATGTATCTATATAGGAGAGAGCAGAGGGAAACCTAAATATAAAAACTGCTACTGTAGACGAACGCTTCAACCTAGAAGAACAAAATTAGGTGAGCCAAGTGGGATTTGTGTACTGATCATTACCACCAAGTATCATCAAGATTGGGTGAAAAAATATTTGCTGGTATTTCGGAAACGCATTAATTCTTAGAAGATTGACAACCCCTCACAATGAAAGTGCTTTTTCACAGTCTGTGCTTAGGGCTACTTGAAGAGGAAACAAACCATAGAGACAAAACTGAGAACTAATTTATTTTGTCAAGTTTCAAAGAGCTACTACTAACCATGTTGGATTTAGAGTTCCAAATTCATCTATCTATATACGAGAGATCAGAGGGAATCCTACATATAAAAACTGCTTCTGTAGACGAACGCTTCAACCTAGAAGAACAAAATTTGGTGAGCCAAGTGGGATTTGTGTACTGATCATTACCACCAAGTATCATCAAGTATGGGTGAAAAAATATTTGCTGGTATTTCGGGAAGTCGTTAATTCTTAGAAGCTTGGCAACCCCTCTCAATGAAAGTGCTTTTCCACAGTCTGTGCTGAGGGCTACTTGAAGAGGAAACAAACCATAGAGACAAAACTGAGAATTCCTTTATTTTGTAAAGTTTCAAAGAGCTACTACAAATCATGTTGGATTTAGAGTTCCACATTCATCTATCTATATAGGAGAGAACAGAGGGAAAACTAAATATAAAAACTACTACTGTAGATGAACGCTTCAACCTAGAAGAACAAAATTTGGTGAGCCAAGTGGGATTTGTGTACTGATCATTACCACCAAGTATCATCAAGATTGGGTGAAAAATATTTGCTGGTATTTGGGAAACTCGTTAATTATTAGAAGCTTGGCAACCCCTCTCAATGAAAGTGCTTTTACACAGTCTGTGCTTAGGGCTACTTAAAGCGGAAACAAACCATAGAGACAAAACTGAGAACTCCTTCATTTTGCCAAGTTTCAAAGAGCTACTACGAACCATGTTGGATTTAGAGTTCAAAATTCATCTATCTATATAGGAGAGAACACAAGGAAACCTAATAATAAAAAGTGCTACTGTACACGAACGCTTCAACCGAGAAGTACAAATTTCGTGAGCCAAGTGGGATTTGTGTACTAATCATTACCACCAAGTATCATCAAGATCGGGTGAAAAAATATTTGCTGGTACTTCGGAAACTCGTTAATTCTTAGAAGCTTGGCAAGCCCTCTCAATGAAAGTGCTTTTCCACAGTCTGTGCTGAGGGCTACTTGAAGAGGAAACAAACCATAGAGACAAAAATGAGAACTCCTTTATTTTGTAAAGTTTCAAAGAGCTACTACACACCATGTTGGATTTAGAGTTCCACATTCATCTATCTATATAGGAGAGAACAGAGGGAAAACTAAATATAAAAACTACTACTCTATATGAACGCTTCAACCTAGAAGAACAAAATTTCGTGAGCCAAGTGGGATTTGTGTACTAATCATTACCACCAAGTATCATCAAGATCGGGTGAAAAAATATTTGCTGGTATTTCGGAAACTCGTTAATTCTTAGAAGGTTGGCAACCCCTATCAATGAAAGTGCTTTTACACAGTCTGTGCCTAGGGCTACTTGAAGAGGAAACAAACCATAGAGACAAAACTGAGAACTCCTTTATTTTGTCAAGTTTCAAAGAGCTACTACAAACCATGTTGGATTTAGAGTTCAAAATTCATCTATCTATATAGGAGAGAACAGAAAGAAACCTAAATAAAAAACTGCTACTGTACACGAACGCTTCAACCTAGAAGAACAAAATTTCCTGAGCCAAGTGGGATTTGTGTACTAATCATTACCACCAAGTATCATCAAGATTGGGTGAAAAATATTTGCTGGAATTTGGGAAAATCGTTAATTATTAGAAGCTTGGCAACCCCTCTCAATGAAAGTGCTTTCACAGTCTGTGCTTAGGGCTACTTAAAGCGGAAACAAACCATAGAGACAAAACTGAGAACTCCTTCATTTTGTCAAGTTTCAAAGAGCTACTACAAACCATGTTGGATTTAAAGTTCCAAATTCATGTATCTATATAGGAGAGAGCAGAGGGAAACCTAAATATAAAAACTGCTACTGTAGACGAACGCTTCAACCTAGAAGAACAAAATTTGGTGAGCCAAGTGGGATTTGTGTACTGATCATTACCACCAAGTATCATCAAGATTGGGTGAAAAAATATTTGCTGGTATTTCGGAAACACGTTAATTCTTAGAAGATTGACAACCCCTCTCAATGAAAGTGCTTTTTCAAAGTCTGTGCTTAGGGCTACTTGAAGAGGAAACAAACCATAGAGACAAAACTGAGAACTCCTTTATTTTGTCAAGTTTCAAAGTGCTACTACTAACCATGTTGGATTTAGAGTTCCAAATTCATCTATCTATATAGGAGAGATCAGAGGGAATCCTACATATAAAAACTGCTTCTGTAGACGAACGCTTCAACCTAGAAGAACAAAATTTGGTGAGCCAAGTGGGATTTTGTACTGATCATTACCACCAAGTATCATCAAGATTGGGTGAAAAAATATTTGCTGGTATTTCGGAAACTCGTTAATTCTTAGAAGCTTGACAACCCCTCTCAATGAAAGTGCTTACACAGTCTGTGCTTAGGGCTACTTAAAGAGGAAACAAACCATAGAGACAAAACTGAGAACTCCTTTATTTTGTCAAGTTTCAAAGAGCTACTACAAACCATGTTGGATTTAGAGTTCCAAATTCATCTATCTATATCAGAGAGAGCAGATGGAAATATAAATATAAAAACTGCTACTGTAGACGAACGCTTCAACCTAGAAGAACAAAATTTGGTGAGCCAAGTGGGATTTGTGTACTGATCATTACCACCAAGTATCATCAAGATTGGGTGAAAAAATATATGCTGGTATTTCGAAAACGTGTTAATTCTTAGAAGCTTGACAACCCCTCTCAATGAAAGTGCTTTTCAACAGTCTGTGCTTAGGGCTACTTGAAGAGGAAACAAACCGTAGAGACAAAACTGAGAACTCCTTTATTTTGTGAAGTTTCAAAGAGCTACTACGAACCGTGTTGGATTTAGAGTTGCAAATTCATCTATCTATATAGAACAGAGCAGAGGGAATCTTAAATATAAAAACTGCATCTGTAGACGAACGCTTCAACCTAGAAGAACAAAGTTTGGTGAGCCACGTGGGATTTGTGTACTGATCATTACCACCAAGTATCATCAATTTTGGGTGAAAAAATATTTGCAGGTATTTCGTAAACTCTTTAATTCTTAGAAGTTTGGCAACCCCTCTCAATGAAATTGCTTTTCCACAGTCTGTGCTTAGGGCTACTTGAAGAGGAAACAAACCATAGAGACAAAATTGAGAACTCCTTTATTTTGTCAAGTTTCAAAGAGCTACTCCAAACCATGTTGGATTTAGAGTTCCAAATTCATCTATCTATATTGGAGAGAACAGAAGGAAACCTAAATATAAAAACTGCTACTGTACAGGAACGCTTCAACCTATAAGAACAAAATTTGGTGAGCCAAGTGGGATTTGTGTACTGATCATTACCACCAAGTATCATCAAGATTGCGTAAAAAAATATTTGCTGGTATTTCGGAAACTCGTTAATTCTTAGAAGCTTGGCAACCCCTCTCGATGAAAGTGCTTTTCCACAGTCTGTGCCTAGGGCTATTGAAGAGGAAACAAACCATAGAGACAAAACTGAGAACTACTTTATTTTGTCAAGTTTCAAAGAGATACTACAAACCCTGTTGGATTTAGAGTTCCAAATTCATCTATGTATATAAGAGAGAACAGAGCGAAAACTAAATATAAAAACCGATACTGTAGACGAACGCTTCAACCTAGAAGAACAAAATTTGCTGAGCCAAGTGGGATTTGTGTACAAATCATTACCACCAAGTATCATCAAGATTGGGTGAAAAAGTATTTGCTGGTATTTCGGAAAATCGTTAATTCTTAGAAGCTTGGCAACCCCTCTCAATGAAAGTGGTTTTCCACAGTCTGTGCCTAGGGCTACTTGAAGAGGAAACAAACCATAGAGACAAAACTGAGAACTCCTTTATTTTGTCAAGTTTCAAAGAGCTACTACGAACCACGTGGGATTTAGAGTTCCAAATTCATCTATCTATATAGGAGAGAACAGAAGGAAACCTAAATATAAAAACTGCTACTGTACACGAACGCTTCAACCTAGAAGAACAAAATTTCGTGAGCCAAGTGGGATTTGTGTACTAATCATTACCACCAAGTATCATCAAGATTGGGTGAAAAAATATTTGCTGGTATTTCGGGAAATCATTAATTCTTAGAAGCTTGGCAACCCCTCTCAATGAAAGTGCTTTTCCACAGTCTGTGCTGAGGGCTACTTGAAGAGGAAACAAACCATAGAGACAAAACGGAGAACTCCTTTATTTTGTCAAGTTTCAAAGAGCTACTACAAACCATGTTGGATTTAGAGTTCCAAATTCATCTATCTATATAGGAGAGAACAGAAGGAAACCTAAATAAAAAACTGCTACTGTACACGAACGCTTCAACCTAGAAGAACAAAATTTCCTGAGCCAAGTGGGATTTGTGTACTAATCATTACCACCAAATATCATCAAGATCGGGTGAAAAAATATTTGCTGGTATTTCGGGAAGTCGTTAATTCTTAGTAGCTTTGCAACCCCTCTCAATGAAAGTGCTATTCCACAGTCTGTGCTGAGGGCTACTTGAAGAGGAAACAAACCATAGAGACAAAAATGAGAACTCCTTTATTTTGTGAAGTTTCAAAGAGCTACTACAAACCATGTTGGATTTAGAGTTCCACATTCATCTATCTATATAGGAGAGAAGAGAGGGAAAACTAAATATAAAAACTACTACTGTAGACGAACGCTTCAACCTGGAAGAACAAAATTTGGTGAGCCAGGTGGGATTTGTGTACTGATCATTACCACCAAGTATCATCAAGATTGGGTGAAAAATATTTGCTGGAATTTGGGAAAATCGTTAATTATTAGAAGCTTGGCAACCCCTCTCAATGAAAGTGCTTTTACACAGTCTGTGCTTAGGGCTACTTAAAGAGGAAACAAACCATTGAGACAAAACTGAGAACGCCTTTATTTTGTCAAGTTTCAAAGAGCTACTACAAACCATGTTGGATTTAGAGTTCCTAATTCATCTATCTATATAGGAAAGAGCAGAGGGAAACTCAAATATAAAAACTGCTATTGTAGACGAACCCTTCAACCGAGAAGAACAAAATTTGGTGAGCCAAGTGGGATTTGTGTACTGATCATTACCACCAAGTATCATCAAGATTGCGTAAAAAAATATTTGCTGGTATTTCGGAAACTCGTTAATTCTTAGAAGCTTGGCAACCCCTCTCGATGAAAGTGCTTTTCCACAGTCTGTGCCTAGGGCTATTGAAGAGGAAACAAACCATAGAGACAAAACTGAGAACTACTTTATTTTGTCAAGTTTCAAAGAGATACTACAAACCCTGTTGGATTTAGAGTTCCAAATTCATCTATGTATATAAGAGAGAACAGAGCGAAAACGAAATATAAAAACCGATACTGTAGACGAACGCTTCAACCTAGAAGAACAAAATTTGCT
Source organism: Callospermophilus lateralis (assembly GCF_048772815.1). Taxonomy (NCBI): domain Eukaryota; kingdom Metazoa; phylum Chordata; class Mammalia; order Rodentia; family Sciuridae; genus Callospermophilus; species Callospermophilus lateralis. The sequence continues at coordinate 43,840 of NW_027516886.1, forward strand.
GAGCCAAGTGGGATTTGTGTACAAATCATTACCACCAAGTATCATCAAGATTGGGTAAAAAAGTATTTGCTGGTATTTCGGAAACTCGTTAATTCTTAGAAGCTTGGCAACCCCTCTCAATGAAAGTGGTTTTCCACAGTCTGTGCCTAGGGCTACTTGAAGAGGAAACAAACCATAGAGACAAAACTGAGAACTCCTTTATTTTGTCAAGTTTCAAAGAGCTACTACGAACCACGTGGGATTTAGAGTTCCAAATTCATCTATCTATATAGGAGAGAACAGAAGGAAACCTAAATATAAAAACTGCTACTGTACACGAACGCTTCAACCAAGAAGAACAAAATTTCGTGAGCCAAGTGGGATTTGTGTACTAATCATTACCACCAAGTATCATCAAGATCGGGTGAAAAAATATTTGCTGGTATTTCGGGAAGTCGTTAATTCTTAGAAACTTGGCAACCCCTCTCAATGAAAGTGCTTTTCCACAGTCTGTGCTGAGGGCTACTTGAAGAGGAAACAAACCATAGAGACAAAAATGAGAACTCCTTTATTTTGTAAAGTTTCAAAGAGCTACTACAAACCATGTTGGATTTAGAGTTCCACATTCATCTATCTATATAGGAGAGAAGAGAGGGAAAACTAAATATAAAAACTACTACTGTAGACGAACGCTTCAACCTAGAAGAACAAAATTTGGTGAGCCAAGTGGGATTTGTGTACTGATCATTACCACCAAGTATCATCAAGATAGGGTGAAAAATATTTGCTGGAATTTGGGAAAATCGTTAATTATTAGAAGCTTGGCAACCCCTCTCAATGAAAGTGCTTTTACACAGTCTGTGCTTAGGGCTACTTAAAGAGGAAACAAACCATTGAGACAAAACTGAGAACGCCTTTATTTTGTCAAGTTTCAAAGAGCTACTACAAACCATGTTGGATTTAGAGTTCCTAATTCATCTATCTATATAGGAAAGAGCAGAGGGAAACTCAAATATAAAAACTGCTATTGTAGACGAACATTTCAACCTAGAAGAACAAAATTTGGTGAGCCAAGTGGTATTTGTGTACTGATCATTACCACCAAGTATCATAAAGATTGGGTGAAAAAATATTTGCTGGTATTTCGGGAAGTCGTTAATTCTTAGAAACTTGGCAACCCCTCTCAATGAAAGTGCTTTTCCACAGTCTGTGCTGAGGGCTACTTGAAGAGGAAACAAACCATAGAGACAAAAGTGAGAACTCCTTTATTTTGTGAAGTTTCAAAGAGCTACTACGAACCATGTTGGATTTAGAGTTCCAAATTCATCTATCTATATAGGAGAGATCAGAGGGAATCCTCAATATAAAAACTGCTTCTGTAGACGAACGCTTCAACCTAGAAGAACAAAATTTGGTGAGATAAGTGGGATTTGTGTACTGAACATTACCACCAAGTATCATCAAGATAGGGTGAAAAAATATTTGCTGGTATTTCGGAAATGCGTTAATTCTTAGAAGCTTGACAACCCCTCTCAATGAAAGTGCTTTTACACAGTCTGTGCTTAGGGCTACTTAAAGAGGAAACAAACCATGGAGACAAAACTGAAAACTCCTTTATTTTGTCAAGTTTCACAGAGCTACTACAAACCATGTTGGATTTAGAGTTCAAAATTCATCTATCTATATAGGATTGAGCAGATGGAAATCTAAATATAAAAACTGCTACTTAGACGAACGCTTCAACCTAGAAGAACAAAATTTCGTGAGCCAAGTGGGATTTGTGTACTGATCATTACCACCAAGTATCATCAAGATCGGGTGAAAAAATATTTGCTGGTATTTCAGAAACTCCTTAATTCTTAGAAGCTTGGCAACTTCTCTCAATGAAAGTGCTTTTCCACAGTCTGTGCTGAGGGCTACTTGAAGGGGAAACAAACCTTAGAGACAGAACTGAGAACTCCTTTATTTTGTAAAGTTTCAAAGAGCTAATACAAACTATGTTGGATTTAGAGTTCCACATTCATCTATCTATATAGGAGAGAACAGAGGGAAAACTAAATATAAACACTACTACTGTAGATGAACGCTTCAACCTAGAAGAACAAAATTTGGTGAGCCAAGTGGGATTTGTGTACTGATCATTACCACCAAGTTTCATCAAGATTGGGTGAAAAAATATTTGCTGGTATTTCGGAAATGCGTTAATTCTTAGAAGCTTGACAACCCCTCTCAATGAAAGTGCTTTTCCACAGTCTGTGTTTAGGGCTACTTAAAGAGGAAACAAACCATAGAGACAAAACTGAGAACTCCTTTATTTTGTCAAGTTTCAAAGAGCTACTACAAACCATGTTGGATTTAGAGTTCCAAATTCATCTATCTATATAGGAGAGAGCAGATGGAAATATAAATATAAAAACTGCTACTGTAGACGAACGCTTCAACCTAGAAGAACAAAATTTGGTGAGCCAAGTGGGATTTGTGTACTGATCATTACCACCAAGTATCATCAAGATTGGGTGAAAAAATATATGCTGGTATTTCGGAAACTTGTTAATTCTTAGAAACTTGACAACCCCTCTCAATGAAATTGCTTTTCAACAGTCTGTGCTTAGGGCTACTTGAAGAGGAAACAAACCGTAGAGACAAAACTGAGAACTCCTTTATTTTGTGAAGTTTCAAAGAGCTAATACGAACCGTGTTGGATTTAGAGTTGCAAATTCATCTATCTATATAGGACAGAGCAGAGGGAATCTTAAATATAAAAACTGCTTCTGTAGACGAACGCTTCAACCTAGAAGAACAAAGTTTGGTGAGCCACGTGCGATTTGTGTACTGATCATTACCACCAAGTATCATCAATATTGGGTGAAAAAATATTTGCAGGTATTTCGGAAACTCTTTAATTCTTAGAAGTTTGGCAACCCCTCTCAATGAAAGTGCTTTTCCACAGTCTGTGCCTAGGGCTACTTGAAGAGGAAACAAACCATAGAGACAAAACTGAGAACTCCTTTATTTTGTCAAGTTTCAAAGAGCTACTCCAAACCATGTTGGATTTAGAGTTCCAAATTCATCTATCTATATTGGAGAGAACAGAAGGAAACCTAAATATAAAAACTGCTACTGTACACGAACGCTTCAACCTATAAGAACAAAATTTGGTGAGCCAAGTGGGATTTGTGTACTGATCATTACCACCAAGTATCATCAAGATTGCATAAAAAAATATTTGCTGGTATTTCGGAAACTCGTTAACTCTTAGAAGCTTGGCAACCCCTCTCGATGAAATTGCTTTTCCACAGTCTGTGCCTAGGGCTATTGAAGAGGAAACAAACCATAGAGACAAAACTGAGAACTCCTTTATTTTGTCAAGTTTCAAAGAGATACTACAAATCATGTTGGATTTAGAGTTCCACATTCATCTATCTATATAGGAGAGAACAGAGGGAAAACTAAATATAAAAACTACTACTGTAGACGAACGCTTCAACCTAGAAGAACAAAATTTGGTGAGCCAAGTGGGATTTGTGTACTGATCATTACCACCAAGTATCATCAAGATTGGGTGAAAAATATTTGCTGGTATTTGGGAAACTCGTTAATTATTAGAAGCTTGGCAACCCCTCTCAATGAAAGTGCTTTTACACAGTCTGTGCTTAGGGCTACTTAAAGCGGAAACAAACCATAGAGACAAAACTGAGAACTCCTTCATTTTGTCAAGTTTCAAAGAGCTACTACAAACCATGTTGGATTTAAAGTTCCAAATTCATGTATCTATATAGGAGAGATCAGAGGGAATCCTACATATAAAAACTGCTTCTGTAGACGAACGCTTCAACCTAGAAGAACAAAATTTGGTGAGCCAAGTGGGATTTGTGTACTGATCATTACCACCAAGTATCATCAAGATTGGGTGAAAAAATATTTGCTGGTATTTCGGAATCTCGTTAATTCTTAGAAGCTTGACAACCCCTCTCAATGAAAGTGCTTTTACACAGTCTGTGCTTAGGGCTACTTAAAGAGGAAACAAACCATAGAGACAAAACTGAGAACTCCTTTATTTTGTCAAGTTTCAAAGAGCTACTACAAACCATGTTGGATTTAGAGTTCCAAATTCATCTATCTATATAGGATTGAGCAGATGGAAATCTAAATATAAAAACTGCTACTGTAGACGAACGCTTCAACCTAGAAGAACAAAATTTCGTGAGCCAAGTGGGATTTGTGTACTGATCATTACCACCAAGTATCATCAAGATTGGGTGAAAAAATATTTGCAGGTATTTCGGAAACTCGTTAATTCTTAGAAGGTTGGCAACCCCTCTCAATGAATGTGCTTATCCACAGTGTGTGCCTAGGGCTACTTGAAGATTAAACAAACCATAGAGACAAAACTGAGAACTCCTTTATTTTGTCAAGTTTCAAAGAGCTACTACAAACCATGTTGGATTTAGAGTTCAAAATTCATCTATCTATATAGGAGAGAACACAAATAAACCTAATAATAAAAAGTGCTACTGTACACGAACGCTTCAACCGAGAAGTACAAATTTCGTGAGCCAAGTGGGATTTGTGTACTAATCATTACCACCAAGTATCATCAAGATCGGGTGAAAAAATATTTGCTGGTACTTCGGAAACTCGTTAATTCTTAGAAGCTTGGCAAGCCCTCTCAATGAAAGTGCTTTTCCACAGTCTGTGCTGAGGGCTACTTGAAGAGGAAACAAACCATAGAGACAAAAATGAGAACTCCTTTATTTTGTAAAGTTTCAAAGAGCTACTACAAACCATGTTGGATTTAGAGTTCCACATTCATCTATCTATATACGAGAGAACAGAGGGAAAACTAAATATAAAAACTACTACTGTATATGAACGCTTCAACCTAGAAGAACAAAATTTCGTGAGCCAAGTGGGATTTGTGTACTAATCATTACCACCAAGTATCATCAAGATCGGGTGAAAAAATATTTGCTGGTATTTCGGAAACTTGTTAATTCTTAGAAGGTTGGCAACCCCTATCAATGAAAGTGGTTTTACACAGTCTGTTCCTAGGGCTACTTGAAGAGGAAACAAACCATAGAGACAAAACTGAGAATTCCTTTATTTTGTCAAGTTTCAAAGAGCTACTACAAACCATGTTGGATTTAGAGTTCAAAATTCATCTATCTATATAGGAGAGAACAGAAGGAAACCTAAATAAAAAACTGCTACTGTACACGAACGCTTCAACCTAGAAGAACAAAATTTCCTGAGCCAAGTGGGATTTGTGTACTAATCATTACCACCAAGTATCATCAAGATTGGGTGAAAAATATTTGCTGGAATTTGGGAAAATCGTTAATTATTAGAAGCTTGGCAACCCCTCTCAATGAAAGTGCTTTTACACAGTCTGTGCTTAGGGCTACTTAAAGCGGAAACAAACCATAGAGACAAAACTGAGAACTCCTTCATTTTGTCAAGTTTCAAAGAGCTACTACAAACCATATTGGATTTAACGTTCCAAATTCATGTATCTATATAGGAGAGAGCAGAGGGAAACCTAAATATAAAAACTGCTACTGTAGACGAACGCTTCAACCTAGAAGAACAATATTTGGTGAGCCAAGTGGGATTTGTGTACTGATCATTACCACCAAGTATCATCAAGATTGGGTGAAAAAATATTTGCTGGTATTTCGGAAACACGTTAATTCTTAGAAGATTGACAACCCCTCTCAATGAAAGTGCTTTTTCACAGTCTGTGCTTAGGGCTACTTGAAGAGGAAACAAACCATAGGGACAAAACTGAGAACTCCTTTATTTTGTCAAGTTTCAAAGTGCTACTACTAACCATGTTGGATTTAGAGTTCCAAATTCATCTATCTATATAGAGAGATCAGAGGGAATAGTACATATAAAAACTGCTTCTGTATACGAACGCTTCAACCTAGAAGAACAAAATTTGGTGAGCCAAGTGGGATTTGTGTACTGATCATTACCACCAAGTATCATCAAGATCGGGTGAAAAAATATTTGCTGGTATTTCAGAAACTCCTTAATTCTTAGAAGCTTGGCAACTTCTCTCAATGAAAGTGCTTTTCCACAGTCTGTGCTGAGGGCTACTTGAAGAGGAAACAAACCTTAGAGACAGAACTGAGAACTCCTTTATTTTGTAAAGTTTCAAAGAGCTACTACGAACCATGTTGGATTTAGAGTTCCAAATTCATCTATCTATTTAGGACAGAGCAGAGGGAATCCTAAATAGAAAAACTGCTTCTGTAGACGAACGCTTCAACCTAGAAGAACAAAATTTGGTGAGCCAAGTTGGATTTGTGTACTTATCATTACCACCAAGTATCATCAAGATTGGGTGAAAAAATATTTGCTGGTATTTCGGAAACTCGTTAATTCTTAGAAGCTTGACAACCCCTCTCAATGAAAGTGCTTTTCCACAGTCTGTGCTTAGGGTTACTTAAAGAGGAAACAAACCATAGAGACAAAACTGAGAACTCCTTTATTTTGTCAAGTTTCAAAGAGCTACTACAAACCATGTTGGATTTAGAGTTCCAAATTCATCTATCTATATCGGAGAGAGCAGATGGAAATATAAATATATAAACTGCTACTGTAGACGAACGCTTCAACCTAGAAGAACAAAATTTGGTGAGCCAAGTGGGATTTGTGTACTGATCATTACCACCAAGTATCATCAAGATTGGGTGAAAAAATATATGCTGGTATTTCGGAAACGTGTTAATTCTTAGAAGCTTGACAACCCCTCTCAATGAAAGTGCTTTTCAACAGTCTGTGCTTAGGGCTACTTGAAGAGGAAACAAACCGTAGAGACAAAACTGAGAACTCCTTTAATTTGTGAAGTTTCAAAGAGCTACTACGAACCGTGTTGGATTTAGAGTTGCAAATTCATCTATCTATATAGAACAGAGCAGAGGGAATCTTAAATATAAAAACTGCTTCTGTAGACGAACGCTTCAACCTAGAAGAACAAAGTTTGGTGAGCCACGTGGGATTTGTGTACTGATCATTACCACCAAGTATCATCAATATTGGGTGAAAAAATATTTGCAGGTATTTCGTAAACTCTTTAATTCTTAGAAGTTTGGCAACCCCTCTCAATGAAATTGCTTTTCCACAGTCTGTGCTTAGGGCTACTTGAAGAGGAAACAAACCATAGAGACAAAATTGAGAACTCCTTTATTTTGTCAAGTTTCAAAGAGCTACTCCAAACCATGTTGGATTTAGAGTTCCAAATTCATCTATCTATATTGGAGAGAACAGAAGGAAACCTAAATATAAAAACTGCTACTGTACAGGAACGCTTCAACCTATAAGAACAAAATTTGGTGAGCCAAGTGGGATTTGTGTACTGATCATTACCACCAAGTATCATCAAGATTGCGTAAAAAAATATTTGCTGGTATTTCGGAAACTCGTTAATTCTTAGAAGCTTGGCAACCCCTTTCGATGAAAGTGCTTTTCCACAGTCTGTGCCTAGGGCTATTGAAGAGGAAACAAACCATAGAGACAAAACTGAGAACTAATTTATTTTGTCAAGTTTCAAAGAGATACTACAAACCCTGTTGGATTTAGAGTTCCAAATTCATCTATGTATATAAGAGAGAACAGAGCGAAAACTAAATATAAAAACCCATACTGTAGACGAACGCTTCAACCTAGAAGAACAAAATTTGCTGAGCCAAGTGGGATTTGTGTACAAATCATTACCACCAAGTATCATCAAGATTGGGTGAAAAAGTGTTTGCTGGTATTTCGGTAACTCGTTAATTCTTAGAAGCTTGGCAACCCCTCTCAATGAAAGTGGTTTTCCACAGTCTGTGCCTAGGGCTACTTGAAGACTAAACAAACCATAGAGACAAAACTGAGAACTCCTTCATTTTGTCAAGTTTCAAAGAGCTACTACAAACCATGTTGGATTTAAAGTTCCAAATTCATGTATCTATATAGGAGAGAGCAGAGGGAAACCTAAATATAAAAACTGCTACTGTA
>NW_027516887.1:0-51787 GCF_048772815.1 Callospermophilus lateralis
GTAGTTGTCAATTTTCAAAGAGCTACTACAAACCATGTTGGATTTGGAGTTCCAAATTCATCTATCTATATAAGAGAGAACAGAGTGAAACCTAAAAATATAAATTTCTATTGTAAACGAATGCTTCAACCTAGAAGTGTAAAAATTTGGTGAGTCAAGTGGGACTGGTGTACTGATCATTACCAACAAGTATCATCAAGATTGGGTGAAAAAATATTTGCTGGTATTTCGGAAACTCGTTATTTCTTAGAAGATTGGCAACCCCTCTCAATGAAAGTGCTTTTCCACAGTCTGTGCCTATGGCTACTTGAACAGGAAACCAACCAGAGAGACAAAACTGAGAACTCCTTTATTTTGTCAAGTTTCAAAGAGCTACTACAAACCATGTTAGGTTTTGAGTTCCAAATTCATCTATCTATATAAGAGAGGTCAGAGTGAAACCTAAATTTAAAAACTGCTAGTGTAGACGAACGCTTAAACATAGACGAACAAAATTTGGTGAGCCAAGTGGGATTTGTTGACTGATCATTACCACCAAGTATCATCAAGATTGGGTGAAAAAATATTTGCTGGTATTTTGGAAAACCGTTATTTCTTAGAAGCTTGGTAACCCCTCTCAATGAAAGTGCTTGTCACAGTCTGTTCCTAGGGCTACTTGAAGAGGAAACAAACCATAGAGACAAAACTGAGAACTCCTTTATTTTGTCAAGTTTCAAAGAGCGACTACAAACCATGTTGGATTTCGAGTTCCAAATTCATCTATCTATATAGGAGAGAACAGAGTGAAACCTAAATATAAAAACTGCTACTGTAGACGAACACTTAAACCTAGAAAAACAAAATTTGGTGGCCAAGTGGGATTTGTGTACTGATCATTACCACCAAGTATCATCAAGATTGGGTGAAAAAGTATTTGCTGGTATTTCGGAAACTCGTAATTTCTTGGAAGATTTACAACTCCTTTAAATGAAAGTGCTTTTCCACAGTCTCTTCTTAGGGCTACTTGAAGAGGAAACAAATTATTGAGACAAAACTGAGAACTACTTTTTTGTAAAGTTTCAAAGAGCTAGTACAAACCATGTTGGATTTAGAGTTCCAAATTCAGCTATCTATATAGGAGAGAACAGAGGGAAACCTAAAAATATAAACTGCTACTGTAAACGAACGCTTCAAACTAGAAGAACAAAATTTGGTGAGTCAAGTGGGATTTCTGTACCGATCATTACCACCAAGTATCATCAAGATTAGGTGAAACAATATTTGCTGGTATTTCGGAAACTCGTTATTTCTTCGAAGCTTGGCAACCCCTTTCAATGAAAGTGCTTTTCCACAGTCTCAGCTTAGGGCTACTTGAAGAGGAAACAAACCATAGAGACAAAACAGAGATCTCCTTTATTTTGTCATGTTTCAAAGAGCTACTACAAACTATGTTGGATTTAGAGTTCCAAATTCATTTATCTATATAAGAGAGAACAGAGTGAAACCTAAATATAAAAACTGCTACTGTAGACGAACGCTTAAACCTAGAAGAACAAAATTGGGTGAGCCAAGTGGGATTTGTGGACTCATCATTACCACCAAGTATCACCAAGATTGGGTGAAAAAATATTTGCTGGTATTTCGGAAACTCGTTATTTCTTAGAAGCTTGGCAACCGCTCTCAATGAAATTGCTTTTCCAAGTCTCTGCCTAGGGCAACTTGAAGAGGAAACAAACCATAGATACAAAACTGAGAACTCCTTCATTTTCTCAAGTTTCGAAGAGCTACTACAAACCATGTTGGATTTAGAGTTAAAAATTCATCTATCTATATAGGAGAGAACAGAGCGAAACCTAACAATATAAACTGCTACTGTAAACGAACGCTTCAACCTAGAAGAACAAAATTGGGTGAGCCAAGTGGGATTTGTGTACCGATCATTACCCCCAAGTATCATCAAGATTGGGTGAAAAAATATTTGCTGGTATTTTAAAAACTCCTTATTTCTTAGAAGCTTGGCAACCCCTCTCAATTAAAGTGCTTTTCCACAGTCTGTGCCTAGGGCTACTTTAAGAGGATACAAACCATAGAGACAAAACTGAGAACTAATTTATTTTGTCAAGTTTCAAAGAGCTCCTACAAACCATGTTGGGTTTAGAGTTGCAAATTTTTCGATCTATATAAGTGAGAACAGAATGAAACCAAAAAATAAAAACTGCTACTGTAAACGAACGCTTCAACCTAGAAGAACAAAATTTGGTGAGCCAAGTGGGATTTGTGTAGTTGTCATTACCACCAAGAATCATCAAGATTGGGTGAAAAAATATTTGCTGGTATTTCGGAAACTCGTAATTTCTTGGAAGCTTGGCAACCCCTTTCAATGAAAGTGCTTTTCCACAGGCTCTTCTTAGGGCTACTTGAAGAGGAAACAAATCATAGAGACAAATCTGAGAACTCCATTATTTTTTCAAGTTTCAAAGAGCTACTACAAACCATGTTGGATTTAGAGTTCCAAATTAATCTATCTATATAGGAGAGAACAGAGAGAAACCTAAATATAAAAACTGCTACTGTAGACGAACGCTTCAACCTAGCAGAACAAAAATTGGTGGGCCATGTGGGATTTGTGTACTGATCACTACCACCAAGTATCACCAAGATTCGATGAAAAAATATTTGCTGGTTTTTTGGAAACTCGTTATTTCTTAGAAGCTTGGCAACCTCTCTCAATGAAAATGCTTTTCCACAATCTGTGCTTAGGGCTACTTAAAGAGGAAACAAACCATAGAGACAAAACTGAGAACTCCTTTATTTTGTCAAGTTTCAAAGAGCTACTACAAACCATGTTAGGTTTTGAGTTCCAAATTCATCTATCTATATAAGAGAGGGCAGAGTGAAACCTAAATTTAAAAACTGCTAGTGTAGACGAACGCTTAAACATAGAAGAAAAAAATTTGGTGAGCCAAGTGGGATTGGTGGACTGATCATTACCACCAAGTATCATCAAGATTGGGTGAAAAAATATTTGCTGGTATTTTGGAAACTCGTTATTTCTTAGAATCTTAGCAACCCCTCTCAATGAAAGTGCTTTTCACAGTCTGTGCTTAGGGCTACTTGAAGAGGAAACAAACCATAGAGATGAAACTGAGAACTCCTTTATTTCATCAAGTTTCGAATAGCTACTACAAACCATGTTGGATTTAGAGTTCCAAATTCATCTATCTATATACGAGAGAAGAGAATAAAACCTAAATATAACTCGTTATTTTTTAGAAGCTTGGCAACTCCTTTCAATGAAAGTGCTTTTCCACAGTCTCTTGTTAGGGCTACTTGAAGAGGAAACAAATCATAGAGACAAAACTGAGAACTACTTTTTTTTGAAAAGTTTCAAAGAGCTAGTACAAACCATGTTGGATTTAGAGTTCCAAATTCAGCTCTCTATATAGGAGAGAACAGAGGGAAACCTAAATATATAAACTGCTACTGTAAACGAACGCTTCAAACTAGAAGAACAAAATTTGGTGAGTCAAGTGGGATTTCTGTACGGATCATTACCACCAAGAATCATCAAGATTATGTGAAAAAATATTTGCTGGTATTTCGGAATCTTGTTATATCTTCGAAGCTTGGCAAAAACTTTCAATGAAAGTGCTTTTCTACAGTCTCTGCTTAGGGCTACATGAAGAGGAAACAAATCAGAGAAACAAAACTGAGAACACCTTTATTTTGCCAAGTTTAAAAGAGCTACTAAAAACCATGTTGGATTGAGAGTTCCAAATTCATCTATCTATATAGGAAAGAACAGAGGGAAACCTAAAAATATAAACTGCTACTGTAAACGAACGCTTCAACCGATAAGAACAAAATTTAGTGAGTCAAGTGGGATTCCTGTACTGATCATTACCACCAAGTATCATCAAGATTGGGTGAAAAAATATTTGCTGGTATTTCGAAAACTTATTATTTCTTAGAAGCTTGGCAACCCCTCTCAATGAAAGTGCTTTTCCACAGTCTGTGCCTAGTGCTACTTGAATAGGAAACAAACCATTGTGACAACACTGAGAACTACTTTTATTTGTCAAGTTTCAAAGAGCTACTAGAAACCATGTTGGATTTTGAGTTCCAAATTCATCTATCTATATAAGAGAGAACAGAGTGAAACCTAAAAATAAAAACTGCTACTGTAGATGAACGCTTCAACCTAGAAGAAGAAAATTTGTTGAGCCAAGTGGGATTGGTGTACTGTTCATTACCACCAAGTATCATCAAGATTGGGTGAAAAAATATTTGCTGGTATTTCGGAAACTCGTTATTTCTTAGAAGATTGGCAACCTTTTTCAATGAAAGTGCTTTTCCACAGTCTGTGCCTAGGGCTACTTGACGAGGAAACAAACCATAAAGACAAAACTGAGAACGCCTTTATTTGGTCAAGTTTCAAAGAGCTACTATAAACCATGTTGGATTTAGAGTTTAAAATTCATCTCTCTATATAGGAGAGAACAAAGTGAAACCTAAAAATAAAAACTGCTACTGAAAAAGAACACTTCAACCTAGAAGAATAAAATGTGGTGAGCCATTGGGATTTGTGTACTTGTCATTACCACCACGTATCATCAAGATAGGGTGAAAAAATATTTGCTGGTATTTCGGAAACTCGTAATTTCTTGGAAGATTGGCAACTCCTTTCAATGAAAGTGCTTTTCCACAGTCTCTGCTTAGGGCAACTTGAAGAGGAAACAAATCATAGAGACAAAACTGAGAACTATTTTTTTTGTAAAGTTTCAAAGACCTAGTACAAACCATGTTGGATTTAGAGTTCCCAATTCAGCTATCTATATAGGAGAGAACAGAGGGAAACCTAAAAATATAGACTGCTACTGTAAACGAACGCTTCAAACTAGAAGAACAAAACTTGGTGAGTCAAGTGGAATTTCTGTACCGATCATTACCACCAAGTATCATCAAGTTTGGGTGAAAAAATATTTGCTGGTATTTCGGAAACTCGTTATTTCTTCGAAGCTTGCCAAACCCTTTCAATGAAAGTGCTTTCCCACATGCTCTGCTTAGGGCTACTTGAAGAGGAAACAAATCATAGAAACAAAACTGAGAACACCTTTATTTTGCCAAGTTTCAAAGAGCTACTACAAACCATGTTGGATTTAGAGTTCCAAATTCATGTATCTATATAGAAGAGAACAGAGTAAAACCTAAACATAAGAACTGCTACTGTACACGAACGCTTCAACCGATAAGAACAAAATTTAGTGAGTCAAGTGGGATTCCTGTACCGATCATTACCACCAAGTATCATCAAGATTGGTTGAAAAAATATTTGCTGGTATTTCGAAAACTTATTATTTCTTAGAAGCTTGGCAACCCCTCTCAATGAAAGTGCTTTTCCACAGTCTGTGCCTAGTGCTACTTGAATAGGAAACAAACCATTGTGACAACACTGAGAACTACTTTTATTTGTCAAGTTTCAAAGAGCTACTAGAAACCATGTTGGATTTTGAGTTCCAAATTCATCTATCTATATAAGAGAGAACAGAGTGAAACCTAAAAATAAAAACTGCTACTGTAGATGAACGCTTCAACCTAGAAGAAGAAAATTTGTTGAGCCAAGTGGGATTGGTGTACTGTTCATTACCACCAAGTATCATCAAGATTGGGTGAAAAAATATTTGCTGCTATTTCGGAAACTCGTTATTTCTTAGAAGATTGGCAACCTTTTTCAATGAAAGTGCTTTTCCACAGTCTGTGCCTAGGGCTACTTGACGAGGAAACAAACCATAAAGACAAAACTGAGAACGCCTTTATTTGGTCAAGTTTCAAAGAGCTACTATAAACCATGTTGGATTTAGAGTTCCAAATTCATTTCTCTATATAGGAGAGAACAAAGTGAAACCTAAAAATAAAAACTGCTACTGAAAAAGAACACTTCAACCTAGAAGAATAAAATGTGGTGAGCCATTGGGATTTGTGTACTTGTCATTACCACCACGTATCATCAAGATAGGGTGAAAAAATATTTGCTGGTATTTCGGAAACTCGTAATTTCTTGGAAGCTTGGCAACTCCTTTCAATGAAAGTGCTTTTCCACAGTCTCTGCTTAGGGCAACTTGAAGAGGAAACAAATCATAGAGACAAAACTGAGAACTATTTTTTTTGTAAAGTTTCAAAGACCTAGTACAAACCATGTTGGATTTAGAGTTCCCAATTCAGCTATCTATATAGGAGAGAACAGAGGGAAACCTAAAAATATAGACTGCTACTGTAAACGAACGCTTCAAACTAGAAGAACAAAACTTGGTGAGTCAAGTGGGATTTCTGTACCGATCATTACCACCAAGTATCATCAAGTTTGGGTGAAAAAATATTTGCTGGTATTTCGGAAACTCGTTATTTCTTCGAAGCTTGCCAAACCCTTTCAATGAAAGTGCTTTTCCACATGCTCTGCTTAGGGCTACTTGAAGAGGAAACAAATCATAGAAACAAAACTGAGAACACCTTTATTTTGCCAAGTTTCAAAGAGCTACTACAAACCATGTTGGATTTAGAGTTCCAAATTCATGTATCTATATAGAAGAGAACAGAGTAAAACCTAAACATAAGAACTGCTACTGTACACGAACGCTTCAACCGATAAGAACAAAATTTGTTGAGCCAAGTGGGATTTGTGTACTTGTCATTACCACCACGTATCATCAAGATTGGGTAAAAAAGTATTTGCTGGTATTTCGGAAACTCGTAATTTCTTGGAAGCTTGGCAACTCCTTTCAATTAAAGTGCTTTTCCACAGTCTCTGCTTAGGGCTACTTGAAGAGGAAACAAATCAAAGAGACAAAACTGAGAACTACTTTTTTTTTTGTCAAGTTTCAAAGAGCTACTATAAACCATGTTGGATTTAGAGTTCCGAATTCATCTATCTATATGGAAGAGAACAGAGTGAAACCTAAATATAAAAACTGCTTCTGTAGACGAACGCTTCAACCTAGAAGAACATAATTTGGTGAGCCAAGTGGGATTGGTGTACTGATCATTACCAGCAAGTATCATCAAGAATGGGTGAAAAAAAATTTGCTGGTATTTAGGAAAATCGTTATTTATTAGACGCTTGGCAAACCCTCTCAATGAAAGTGCTTTTCCACAATCTTTGCCTAGGGCTACTTGAAGAGTAAATAAACCATAAAGAAAATACTGAGAACAACTTTATTTTGTCAAGTTTCAAAGAGCTACTACAAACCATGTTGGATTTAGAGTTCCAAATTCATCTATCTATATGGAAGAGAAAAGAGTGAAACCTAAATATATAAACTACAACTGTAGACGAACGCTTCAACCTAGAAGAACAAAACTTGTGAGCCTAGTGGGATTGGTGTACTGATCATTACCAACAAGTATCATCAAGACTGGGTGAAAAAATATTAGCTGGTATTTTGGAAACTCGTTATTTTTGGAAGCTCGGCAACCCCTCTCAATGAAAGTGCTTTTCCACAGTGTGTGTCTCAGGCTACTTGAATAGGAAACAAACCATAGAGACAAAACTGAGAACTCCTTAATTTTGTCAAGTTTCAAAGAGCGACTACAAACCATGTTGGATTTAGAGTTCCAAATTCATCTATCTGTATAAGAGAGAACAGAGTAAAACCTAAATATAAAAACTGCTACTGTAGACTGACGCTTAAACCTAGAAGAACAAAATTTGTTGAGCCAAGTGTGATTTGTGGACTTATCATTACCACCCAAGTATCATCAAGATTGGGTGAAAAAATATTTGCTGGTGTTTCGGAAACTCGCTATTTCGTAGATGCTTGGCAACCCCTACCAATGAAAGTGCTTTTCCACAGTCTCTGCTTAGGCCTAGTTGAAGAGGAAACAAACCATAGAGACAAAACTGAGAACTCCGTTATTTTGTCAAGTTTCGAAGAGCTACTACAAACCATGTTGGATTTAGAGTTCCAAATTCATCTATCTATATAGGATTGAACAGAGTGAAACCTAAAAATAAAAACTGCTAATGTAAATGAAAGCTTCAACCTAGAAGAGTAAAATTGGGTGAGCAGAGTGGGATTTGTGTACCGATCATTACCACCAAGTATCATCAAGATTGGGTGAAAAAATATTTGCTTGTATTTCGGAAACTCGTTATTTCTTAGAAGCTTGGCAACCCCTCTCAGTGAAAGTGCTTTTCCACAGTCTTTGCCTAGGGCTACTTGAAGAGAAAAAAATCATAGAGTCAAAACTGAGAACTCCTTTATTTTGTCAAGTTTCAAAGAGCTACTACAAACCATGTTGGATTTAGAGTTCCAAATTCATCTATCTATGTGGAAGAGAACAGAGAAAAACCTAAATATAAAAACTGCTACTGTAGACGAACGCTTCAACGTAGAAGGACAAAATTTGGTGAGCCAAGTGGGATTTGTGCTCTGATCATTACCACCAAGTATCATCATGATTGGGTGAAAAATATTTGCTGGTATTTCGGAAGCTCGTTATTTCTTAGAAGCTTGGCAATGAAAGTGCATTTCCACAGTGTGTGCCTAGGACTACTTGAAGAGGAAACAAACCATAGAGACAAATCTGAGAACTCCTTCACTTTGTCAAGTTTCAAAGAGCTACTACAAACCATGTTGGATTTAGATTTCCAAATTCATCTATCTATTTTTAGAGAGAACAGAGGGAAAAATAATATAAAAACTGCTACTGTAGACGAACGCTTCAACCTAGAAGAACAAAATTTGTTGAGCCAAGTGGGATTTGTGTACCGATCATTACCACCAACTATCATCAAGATTGGGTGAAAAAATATTTGTTGGTATTTCGGAAACTCGTTATTCCTTTGAAGATTGGCAACCCCTCTCAATGCAAGTGCTTTTCCACAGTCTGTCCCTAGGGCTATTGAAGAGGAAACAAAGCGTAGAGACAAAACTGAGAACTCCTTTATTTTTTCAAGTTTCAAAGACCTACTACAATCCATGGTGGATTTAGTGTTCCAAATTCATCTATCTATACAGGAGAGAACAGAGTGAAACCTAAATATAAAAACTGCTACTGTAGACGAACACTTCAACCTAGAAGAACAAAATTTGGTGAGCCAAGTGGGATTTGTGTCCTGATCATTACCACCAAGTATCATCAAGATTAAGTGAAAAAATATTTGCTGGTATTTCGGAAACTCGTTATTTCTTACAAGCTTGGCCATCCCTTTCAATGAAAGTGCTGTTCTACACTTTGTGCCTAGGGCTACTTGAAGAGGAAACAATCCATAGAGACAAAACTGAGAACTCCTTTATTTTGTTAAGTTTCAAAGAGCTACTACAAACCATATTGGATTTAGAGTTCCAAATTCATCTATCTATATGGGAGAGAACAGAGTGAATACTGAAAATAAAAATTGCTACTGTAAATGAATGCTTCAACGTAGAAGAACACAATTTGTAGAGCCAAGTGGCATTTGTGTACTGATCATTACCACCACGTATCATCAAGATTGGGTGAAAAAATATTTGCTGGTATTTCGGAAACTCGTTATTTCTTAGAAGCTTGGCAACCCCTCTCAATGAATGTGCTTTTCCCCAGTCTGTGCCTAGGGCTATTTGAAGAGGAAACAAACCATAGAGACAAAACTGAGAACTGTTTATTTTGTCAAGTTTCCAAGAGCTACTACAAACCATGTTGAATTTAGAGTTCCAAATTCATCTATCTATATAGGAGAGAACTGAGGGAAACCTAAAAATAAAAACAGCTACTGTTAATGAACGCTTCAACCTAGAAGAACAAAATTTGGGAGCCTAGTGGCATTTGTATACTGATCATTACCACCACGTATCATCAAGATTGGGTGAAAAAATATTTGCTGGTATTTTGGAAACTCGTTATTTCTTAGAAGTATTGAAACCCTATAATGAAAGTGCTTTTCCACAGTCTGTGCCTAGGGCTACTTGAAGAGGAAACACACAACAGAGACAAAACTGAGGTCTCCTTTATTTTATGAAGTTTCAAAGAGGTACTACAAACCATGTTGGATTTAGAGTTCCAAATTCATCTATCTATATAGGAGAGAACTGAGTGAAACCTAGAAATAAAAACTGCTACTGTAAACGAACGCTTCAACCTCGAAGAACAAAATTTGGTGAGCCAAGTTGGATTTGTGTACTTGTCATTGACACCAAGTATCATCAAGATTGGGTGAAAAACTGTTTGCTGGTATTTCGGAAACTCGTAATTTCATGGAAGCTTGGCAACCCCTTTCAATGAAAGTGCTCTTCCACAGTCTCTGCTTAGGGATACTTGAGGAGGAAACAAATCATAGAGACAAAATTGAGAACTCCTTTATTTTGTCAAGTTTCAAAGAGCTACTACATACCATGTTGCATTTAGAGTTCCAAATTCATCTATCTATATAGAAGAGAACAGAGGGACACCTAAAAATATAAACTGCTACTGTAAACGAACGCTTCAACTTAGAAGAACCAAATTTGGTGAGTCAAGTGGAATTTGTGTACTGATCATTACCACCAGTATCATCAAGATTGGGTGAAAAATATTTGCTGGTATTTTGGAAACTCGTTATTTCTTGGGAGCTTGGCAAACCCTTTCAATGAAAGTGCTTTTCCACAGTCTGTGCCTAGGGCTACTTGAAGAGGAAACAAAACAAGGAGACAAAACTGATAACTCATTCATTTTGTCAAGTTTCAAAGAGCTACGACAAACCGTGTTGGATTTAGAGTTCCAAATTCATCTATCTATATTGGAGAGAACAGAGTGAAACCTAAAAATAAAAACTGCTATTGTACACGAACGCTTCAACCTAGAAGAACAAAATTTGGTGAGCCACGTGGGAATTGTGTACTTGTAATTACCACCAAGTATCATCAAGATTGGGTGAAAATATATTTGCTGGTATTTCGGAAACCCGTAATTTTTTGGGAGCTTGGCAAACCCTTTCAATGAAAGTGCTTTTCCCCAGTTTCTGTTAGGGCTACTTGAAGAGGAAACAAACCATAGAGACAAAACTGAGAACTCCTTTATTTTGTCAAGTTTCAAAGAGCTACTACAAACCATGTTGGATTTAGAGTTCCAAATTCATCTATCTATATGGGAGAGAACAGAGTGTAACCTAAAAATAAAAACTGCTACTGTAAATGAACGCTTCAACCTTGAAGAACACAATTTAGTGAGCCAAGTGGCATTTGTGTACTGATCATTACCACCACGGATCATCAAGTTTGGGTGAAAAAATATTTGCTGGTATTTCGGAAACTCTTTATTTCTTGGAAGCTTGGCAACCACTTTCAATGAAAGTGCTTTTCCACAGTCTATGCCTAGGGCTACTTGAAGAGGAAACAAACCATAGAGACAAAACTGAGAACTCCTTTATTTTGTCAAGTTTCAAAGAGCTACTACAAACCATGTTGGATTTAGAGTTCCAAATTCATCTATCTATATGGGAGAGAACAGAGTGAAACCTAAAAATAAAAACTGCTACTGCAAATAAACGCTTCAACCTAGTAGAACACAATTTGGTGAGCCAAGTTGGACTTCTGTAGTGATCATTAAAACCAAGTATCATCAAGATTGGGTGAAAAAATATTTGCTGGTATTTCGGAAACTCGTTATTTCTTAGAAGCTTGGGAAACCCTCTCAATGAAAGTGCTTTTCCACAGTCTGTACCTAGGGCTACTTGAAGAGGAAACAAACCATAGAGACAAAACTGAGATCTCCTTTATTTTGTCTAGTTTCAAAGAGCTACTACAAACCATGTGGGATTTAGAGTTCCAAATTCAATTATCAACATAAGAGAGAACAGAGTAAAACCTAAATATAAAAACTACTACTGTAGACGAACACTTAAACCTAGAAGAACACAATTTGGTGAGCCAAGTGGTATTTTTGTACTGGTCATTACCCCCAAGTATCATCAAGATTGGGTGAAAAAATATTTGCTGGTATTCGGAAACTCGTTATTTCTTAGAAGTTTGGCAAACCCTCTCAATGCAAGTGCTTTTCCCCAGTCTGTGCTTAGGGCTACTTGAAGAGGAAACAAACCATAGAGACAAAAGTGAGAACTCGTTTATTTTGTCAAGTTTCAAAGAGCAATTACAAACCATGTTGGATTTAGAGTTTCAAATTCATCTATCTATATATTAGAGAACAAAATAAAAACTTCTACTGTAAACGAACGCTTTCACCTAGAAGAACAAAATTTGGTAAGCCAAGCGGGATTTGTGTACTTGTCATTACCACCACGTATCGTCAAGATTGAGTGAAAAAGTATTTGCTGGTATTTCGTAAACTCATAATTTCTTGGAAGCATGGCAACTCCTTTCAATGAAAGGGCTTTTCCACAGTATCTCCCTAGGGCTATTGAAGAGGAAACAAATCATAGAGACAAAACTGAGAACTACTTTTTTTGACAAGTTTCAAAGAGCTACTACAAACCATGTTGCATTTAGAGTTCCAAATTCATCTATATAGAAGAGAACAGAGGGACACCTAAAAATATAAACTGCTACTGTAAACGAACGCTTCAACCTAGAAGAACCAAATTTGGTGAGTCAAGTGGAATTTGTGTACTGATCATTACCACCAGTATCATCAAGATTGGGTGAAAAATATTTGCTGGTATTTCGGAAACCCGTAATTTCTTGGAAGCTTGGCAAACCCTTTCAATGAAAGTGCTTTTCCACAGTCTGTGCCTAGGGATACTTGAAGAGGAAACAAACCATAGAGACAAAACAGAGAACTTTTTTATTTTGTCAAGTTTCAAAGAGCTACTACAAACCATGTTGGATTTAGAGTTCCATATTCATCTATCTATATAGGAGAGATTAGAGGGAAACCTAAAAATAAAAACTGCTACTGTAAACGAACGCTTCAATCTAGAAGAGCAAAATTTGGTGAGCCAAGTGGGATTTGTGTACTTGTCATTACCACAAAGTATCATCAAGATTGGGTGAAAAAATATTTGCTGGTATTTCGCAAATCCGTAATTTCTTGGGAGCTTGGCAAATTTTTTTAATGAAAGTGCTTTTCCACAGTCTCTGCTTAGGGCTACATGAAGAGGAAACAAATCATAGAGACAAAACTGAGAACTCCTTTATTTTGTCAAGATTCAAAGAGCTACTACAAACAATGTTGGATTTAGAGGTCCAAATTCATCTATCTATATAGGAGAGAACAGAGTGAAACCTAAAAATATAAACTGCTACTGTAAACGAACGCTTCAACCTAGAAGAACCAAATTTGGTGAGCCAAGTGGGATTTGTGTACTTGTCATTACCACCAAGTATCATCAAGATTGGGTGAAAAAATATTTGCTGGTATTTCGGAAACTCGTTATTTCTTAGAATCCTGGCAACCCCTCTCAATGAAAGTGCTTTTGCACAGTCTGTGCCTAGGGCTACTTGAAGAGGAAACAAAACATAGGACAAAACTGAGAACTCCTTCATTTTGTCAAGTTTCAAAGAGCTACTACAAACCATGTTGCATTTAGAGTTCCAAATTCATCTATCTATATAAAGAGAACAGAGTGAAACCTAAAAATAAAAACTGCTACTGTAAACGAACTCTTCAACCTAGAAGAACACAATTTGGTGAGCCAAGTGGTATTTGTGTACTGATCATTACCACCACGCATCATCAAGATTGGGTGAAAAAATATTTGCTGGTATTTCGGAAACTCGTTATTTCTTAGAAGCTTGGGAAACCCTCTCAATGGATGTGCTTTTCACCAGTCTGTGCCTAGGGCTATTTGAAGAGGAAACAAACCATAGAGACAAAACTGAGAACTTTTTTATTTTGTCAAGTTTCAAAGAGATACTACAAACCATGTTGGATTTAGAGTTCCATTCATCTATCTATATAGGAGAGAGCAGAGGGAAACCTAAAAATAAAAACTGCTACTGTAAACGAACGCTTCAACCTCGAAGAACAAAATTTGGTGAGTCAAGTGGGATTTGTGTACTTGTCATTAACACCAAGTATCATCAAGATTGGGTGAAAAACTGTTTGCCGATATTTCGGAAACTTGTAATTTCTTGGAAGCTTGGCAACCCCTTTCAATGAAAGTACTTTTCCACAGTCTCTGCTTAGTGATACTTCAGGAGGAAACAAATCATAGAGACAAAACTGAGAACTCCTTTATTTTGTCAAGTTTCAAAAAGCTACTACAAACCATGTTGGATTTAGAGTTCCAAATTCATCTATCTATATAGGAGAGAACAGAGGGAAACCTAAAAATAAAAACTGCTCTTGTAAACGAACGCTTCAAACTCGAAGAGAAAAATTTGGTGAGCCAAGTGGGATTTGTGTGTTTGTAATTACCACCAAATATCATCAAGATTGGGTGAAAAAATATTTGCCGGTATTTCGGCAACCCGTAATTTTTGGGGAGCTTGGCAAAACCTTTCAATGAAAGTGCTTTTCCCCAGGTTCTGCTTAGGGGTACTTGAAGAAGAAACAAATCATAGAGACAAAACTGAGAACTCCTTTATTTTGTCAAGTTTCAAAGAGCTACTACAAACCATGTTGGATTTAGAGTTCCAAATTCATCT
Organism: Callospermophilus lateralis; assembly: GCF_048772815.1. Lineage (NCBI taxonomy): Eukaryota > Metazoa > Chordata > Mammalia > Rodentia > Sciuridae > Callospermophilus > Callospermophilus lateralis. Next base: position 14,535 of record NW_027516887.1, read on the forward strand.
ATCTATATGGGAGAGAACAGAGGGAAACCTAAAAATAAAAACTGCTACTGTAAACGAACGCTTCAACCTAGAAGAACACAATTTGGTGAGCCAAGTATGATTTGTGTACTGATCATTACCACCAAGTATCATCAAGATTGGGTGAAAAAATATTTGCTGGTATTTCGGAAACACGTTATTTCTTAGAAGCTTGGCAACCCCTTTCAATGAAAGTGCTGTTCTACAGTTTGTGCCTAGGGCTACTTGGAGAGGAAACAAACCATAGAGACAAAACTGAGAACTCCTTTATTTTGTTAAGTTTCAAAGAGCTACTACAAACCATATTGGATTTAGAGTTCCAAATTCATCTATTTATATGGGAAATAACAGAGTGAAACCTAAAAATAAAAACTGCTTCTATAAACGAACGCTTCAACCTAGAAGAACACAATTTGGTGAGCCAACTGGCATTTGTGTACTGATCATTACCACCGCGTATCATGAAGATTGGGTGAAAAAATATTTGCTGGTATTTCGGTAACTCGTTATTTCTTAGAAGCTTGGCAACCCCTCTCAATGAATGTGCTTTTCCCCAGTCTGTGCCTAAGGCTATTTGAAGAGGAAACAAACCATAGAGACAAAACTGAGAACTTTTTTCTTTTGTCAAGTTTCAAAGAGCTACTACAAACCATGTTGGAATAAGAGTTCCAAATTCATCTATCTATATAAAGAGAACAGAGTGAAACCTAAAAATAAAAACTGCTACTGTAAACGAACTCTTCAACCAAGAAGAACACAATTTGGTGAGCCAAGTGGTATTTGTGTACTTGTCATTAACAACAAGTATCATCAGGATTGGGTGAAAAAATATTTGCTGGTATTTCGGAAACTCATTATTTCTTAGAAGCTTGGGAAACCCTCTCAATGAAAGTGCTTTTCCACAGTCCGCGCCTAGGGCTACTTGAAGAGGAAACAAACCATAGAGACAAAACTGAAAACTCCTTTATTTTATGAAGTTTCAAAGAGGTAGTACAAACCATGTTGGATTTAGAGTTCCAAATTCATCTATCTATATAGGAGAGAACTGAGTGAAACCTAAAAATAAAAACTGCTACTGTAAACGAACGCTTCAACCTCGAAGAACAAAATTTTGTGAGCCAAGTGGGATTTGTGTACTTGTCATTAATACCAAGTATCATCAAGATTGGGTGAAAAACTGTTTGCTGGTATTTCGGAAACTTGTAAATTCTTGGAAGCTTGGCAACCCCTTTCAATGAAAGTGCTTTTCCACAGTCTCTGCTTAGGGATACTTGAGGAGGAAACAAATCATAGAGACAAAACTGAGAACTCCTTTATTTTGTCAAGTTTCAAAGAGCTACTACTAACCATGTTGGATTTATAGTTCCAAATTCATCTGTCTATATAATAGAGAACAGAGGGACACCTAAAATTATAAACTGCTACTGTAAACGAATGCTTCAACCTAGAAGAACCAACTTTGGTGAGTCAAGTTGAATTTGTGTACTGATCATTACCACCAGTATCATCAAGATTGGGTGAAAAAATATTTGCTGGTATTTTGGAAACTCGTTATTTCTTAGAAGCTTGAAAACAACTCTCAATGAAAGTGCTTTTCCACAGTCTGTGCCTAGGGCTACTTGAAGAGGAAACAAACCATAGAGACAAAACTGAGATCTCCTTTATTTTGTCACGTTTAAAAGAGCTACTACAAACCATGTTGGATTTAGTGTTTTAAATTCATCTATATATCTACGAGAGAACAGAGTGAAACCTAAAAATAAAAACAGCTACTGTAAACGAACGCTTCAACCTAGAAGAACTAAATTTGGTGACCCAAGTGGGATTTGTGTACTTTTTTTACCACCAAGTATCATCAAGATTGGGTGAAAAAATATTTGCTGGTATTTCAAAACTCGTAATTTCTTGGAAGCTTGGCAACCCCTTTCAATGAAAGTGCTTTTCCACAGTCTCTGCTAAGGGCTACTTGAAGAGGAAACAAACCATAGAGACAAAACTGAGAACATTTTTATTTTGTCAAGTTTCAAAGAGCTACTACAAACCATGTTGGATTTAGAGTTCCAAATTCATTTATCTATCTAGTAGAGAACAGAGGGAAACCTAAAAATAAAAACTGCTACTGTAAACGAACGCTTCAACGTAGAAGAGCAAAATTTGGTGAGCCAAGTGGGATTTGTGTACTTGTCATTTCCACCAAGTATCATCAAGATTGGGTGAAAAAATATTTGCTGGTATTTCGGAAACTCGTTATTTCTTAGAAGCCTGGCAACCCCTCTCAATGAAAGTGCTTTAGCACAGTCTGTGCCTAGGGCTACTTCAAGGGGAAACAAAACATTGAGACAAAACTGAGAACTCCTTCATTTTGTCAAGTTTCAAAGAGCTACTACAAACCATGTTGGATTTAGAGTTCCGAATTCATCTACCTATATAAAAGAGAACAGAGTGAATCCTAAAAAAAAACTGCTACTGTAAACGAACACTTCAACCTAGAAGAACACAATTAGGTGAGCAAAGTGGTATTTGTGTACTGATCATTACCACCAAGTATCATCATGATTGGGTGAAAAAATATTTGCTGATGTTTCGGAAACTCGTTATTTCTTAGAAGCTTGGGAAACCCTCTCAATGAAAGTGCATTTCCACAGCCTGTGCCTAGGTCTACTTGAAGAGGAAACAAACCATAGAGACAAAACTGAGAACTCCTTTATTTTGTCAAGCTTCAAAGAGCTACTACAAACCATGTTGGATTTAGAGTTCCAAATTCATCTATCTATATAGGAGAGAACAGATGGACACCTAAAAATATAAACTGCTACTGTAAACGAACGCTTCAACCTAGAAGAACCAAATTTGGTGAGTCAAGTGGGATTTGTGTACTGATCATTACCACCAGTATCATCAAGATTGGGTGTAAAAATATTTGCTGGTATTTCGGAAACTGGTTATTTCTTAGAAGTTGGCAACCCCTTTCAATGAAAGTGCTTTTCCACAGTTTGAGCCTAGGGCTAGTTGAAGAGGAAACAAACCATAGAGACAAAACTGAGAACTCCTTTATTTTGTCAAGTTTCAAAGAGCTACTACAAACCATGTTGGATTTAGAGTTCCAAATTCATCTCTCTATATAGGAGAGAACAGAGTGAAACCTAAAAATAAAAACTGCTACTGTAAACGAACGCTTCAACCTAGAAGAACACAATTTGGTGAGCCAAGTGGGACTTGTGTACTGATCATTACTACCAGGTATCATCAAGATTGCATGAAAAAATATTTGCTGGTATTTCGAAAACTCGTTATTTCTTAGAAGCTCTGCAAACCCTCTCAATGAATGTGCTTTTTCCCAGTCGGTGCCTAGGGCTATTTGAAGAGGAAACAAACCATTGAGACAAAACTGAGAACATTTTTATTTTGTCAAGTTTCAAAGAGCTAGTACAAACCATGTTGGATTTAGAGTTCCAAATTCATCTATCTATATAGGAGAGAACAGAGGGAAACCTAAAAATAAAAACTGCTCTTGTAAACGAACGCTTCAACCTAGAAGAGCAAAATTTGGTGAGCCAAGTGGGATTTGTGTACTTGTAATTACCACTAAGTATCATCAAGATTGGGTGAAAAAATATTTTCCGGTATTTCGGAAACCCGTAATTTTTTGGGAGCTTGGCAAACCCTTTCAATGAAAGTGCTTTTCCACAGTCTCTGCTTAGTTCTACTTGAAGAGGACAAATCATAGAGACAAAACTGAGAACTCCTTTATATTGTCAAGTTTCAAAGAGCTACTACAAACCATGTTGGATTTAGAGTTCCAAATTCATCTATCTATATAGGAGAGAGCAGAGGGACACCTAAAAATATAAACTGCTACTGTAAACGAACGCTTCAACCTAGAACAACAAAATTTGGTGAGCCAAGTGGGATTTGTGTACTTGTCATTACCACCAAGTATCATCAAGATTGGGTGAAAAAATAATTGCTGGTATATCTGAATCTCGTTATTTCTTAGAAGCCTGGCAACCCCTCTCAATGAAAGTGCTTCTCCACAGTCTCTGCCTAGTGCTACTTGAAGAGGAAACAAAACACAGAGACAAAACTGAGAACTTCTTCATTTTTTCAAGTTTCAAAGAGCTACTAAAATCCATGTTGGATTTGAGTTGCAAATTCTTCTATCTATATAAAAAAGAACAGAGTGAAACCTAAAAATAAAAACTGCTACTGTAAACGAACGCTTTAACCTAGAAGAAAAAAATGTGGTGAGCCAAGTGGGATTTGTGTACTGATCATTACCACCACGTATCATCAAGATTGGGTGAAAAAATATTTGCTAGTATTTCAAAAACATTTATTTCTTAGAAGGCTGGCAACCCCTCTCAATGAAATTGCTTTTGCACAGTCTGTGCTTAGGGCTACTTGAAGAGGAAACAAAACATAGGACAAAAATGAGAACTCCTCCATTTTGTCAAGTTTCAAAGAGCTACTACAAACCATGTTGGATTTAGAGTTCCAAATTCATCTGTCTATATAAAGAGAACAGAGTGAAACCTAAAAATAAAAACTGCTACTGTAAACGAACGCTTCAACCTAGAACAACAAAATTTGGTGAGCCAAGTGGGATTTGTGTACTTGTCATTACCACCATGTATCATCAAGATTGGGTGAAAAAATAATTGCTGGTATTTCGGAAACTCGTTATATCTTAGAAGCCTGGCAACCCCTCTCAATGAAAGTGCTTTTCCACAGTCTCTGCCTAGTGCTACTTGAAGAGGAAAGAAAACATAGAGACAAAACTGAGAACTTCTACATTTTGTCAAGTTTCAAAGAGCTACTAAAATCCATGTTGGATTTGAGTTCCAAATTCATCTATCTATATAAAAAAGAACAGAGTGAAACATAAAAATAAAAACTGCTACTGTAAACGAATGCTTTAACCTAGAAGAAAAAAATGTGGTGAGCCAAGTGGGATTTGTGTACTGATCATTACCACCACGTATCATCAAGATAGGGTGAAAAAATATTTGCTGGTATTTCGAAAACTCGTTATTTCTTAGAAGGCTGGCAAACCCTCTCAATGAAATTGCTTTTGCACAGTCTGTGCTTAGGGCTACTTGAAGAGGAAACAAAACATAGGACAAAACTGAGAACTTTTTCATTTTGTCAAGTTTCAAAGAGCTACTACAAACCATGTTGGATTTAGAGTTCCAAATTCATCTATCTATATAAAGAGAACAGAGTGAAACCTAAAAATAAAAACTGCTACTGTAAACGAACGCATCAACCTCGAAGAACAAAATTTGGTGAGCCAAGTGGTATTTGTGTACTTGTCATTAACACCAAGTATCATGAAGATTGGGTGAAAAAATTTTTGCTGGTATTTCGGAAACTCGTTATTTCTTAGAAGCTTGGCAACCCCTCTCAATAAAAGTGCTTCTCCACAGTCTCTACTTAGGGCTACTTGAAGCGGAAACAAATCCAAGAGACAAAACTGAGACCTCCTTTATTTTGACTAGTTTCAAAGAGCTACTACAAACCATGTTGGATTTAGAGTTCCAAATTCATCTATCCATATAGAAGAGAACAGAGGGACACCTAAAAATATAAACTGCTACTGTAAACGAACGCTTCAACGTAGAAGAACCAAATTTGGTGAGTCAAGTGGAATTTGTGTACTGATCATTACCACCAGTATCATCAAGATTGGGTGAAAAAATATTTGCTGGTATTTTGGAAACTCTTTATTTCTTAGAAGGTTGAAAACAACTCTCAATGAAAGTGCTTTTCCAATGTCTGTGCTTAGGGCTACTTGAACAGGAAACAAACCATAGAGACAAAACTGAGAACTACTTTGTTTTGTCAAGTTTCAAAGAGCTACTACAAAAGACGTTGGATTTAGAGTTCCAAATTCATCTATCAATATAGGAGAGAACAGAGTGAAACCTAAATATAAAAACTGCTACTTAGACGAACGCTTCAACCTAGAAAAACAGAATTTGCTGAGATAAGTGGGATTTGTGTCCTGATCATAACCACCAAGTATCATCAAGATTGGGTGAAAAAAAAATTTGCTGGTACTTCGGAAACTCTTTATTTCTTAGAAGCTTGGCAACCCCTCTCAATGAAAGTGCTTTTCCACAGTCTGTGCCTTGGGCTACCTGAATAGGAAACAAACCATTGAGACAAAAGTGAGAACTCCTTTATTTTGTCAACTTTCAAACTGCTACTACAAACCATGTTGGATTTAGAGTTCCAAATTCATCTATCTATATAGGAGAGAACAGAGTGAAACCTAAATATAAAAACTGCTACTGTAGACGAACGCTTAAACCTCGAAGAACAGAATTTGGTGAGCCAAGTGGGAATTGTGTCCTGATCATTACCACTCATTATCATAAAGATTGGGTGAAAAAATATTTGCTGGTATTTTGGAAACTCGTTATTTCTTAGAAGCTTGGCAACCCCTCTCAATGAAAGTGCTTTTCACAGTCTGTGCCTAGGGCTACTTGAAGAGGAAACAAACCATAGAGACAAAATTGAGATCTACTTGATTTTGTCAAGTTTCAAAGAGTTACTACAAACCATGTTGGATTTAGAGTTCCAAATTCATCTATCTATATAGGAGAGAACAGAGGGAAACCTAAATATAAAAACGACTACTGTAGAAGAACGCTCCAAACCAGAATAACAAAATTAGTTGAGCCAAGTGGGATTAGTGTACCGATCATTACCACCACGTATCATCAAGATTGGGTGAAAAAATATTTGCTGGTATTTCGGAAACTCATAATTCATTTGAAGCTTTGCAACCCCTTTGAATGAAAGTGCTTTTCCACAGACTCCGCTTAGGGGTACTTGAAGAGGAAACAAATCATAGAGACAAAACTGAGAACTCCTTTATTTTGTCAAGTTTCAAAGAGCTACTAGAAACCATGTTGGATTTAGAGTTCCAAATTCATCTATCTATATAGGAGAGAACAGAGGGAAACGTAAAAATATAAACTGCTACTGTAAACGAACGCTTCAACCTAGAAGAACAAAATTGGGTGAGCCAAGTGGGATTCGTGTACCAATCATTACCACCAAGTATCATCCAGATTGGGTGAAAAAATATTTGCTGGTATTTCGGAATCTCGTAATTTCTTGGAAGCTTGGCAACCCCTTTCAATGAAAGTGCATTTCCTCAGTCTCTGCTTAGGGCTACTTGTAGAGGAAACAAACCATCGAGACACAACTGAGAACTACTTTATTTTATGAAGTTTCAAAGAGCTACTACAAACCATGTTGAATTTAGAGTTCCAAATTCATCTATCTATATAGGAGAGAACAGAGTGAAACCTAAAAATAAAAACTGCTTCTGTAAAGGAACGCTTCAACCTAGAAGAACAAAATTTGGTGAGCCAAGTGGGATTTGTGTACTTGTCATTACCACCACGTATCGTCAAGATTGGGTTACAAAGTATTTGCTGGTATTTCGGAAACTCGTAATTTCTTGTAAGCTTGGCAACTCCTTTCAATGAAAGTGCTTTTCCACAGTCTCTACTTAGGGCTAATTGAAGATGAAACAAATCATAGAGACAAAACTGAGAACTACTTTTTTTGTCAAGTTTCAAAGCGCTACTACACACCATGCAGGATTTAGAGTTCCAAATTCATCTATCTATATAAGGGAGAACAGAGGGACACCTAAAAATATAAACTGCTACTGTAAAAGAACGCTTCAACCTAGAAGAACACAATTTGTTAGTGAAGTAAGATTTGTGTAATGATCATTACCACCAAGTATCATCAGGATTGGGTGAAAAACTATTTACTGGTATTTCGGAAACTCGTTATTTCTTAGAAGCTTGGCAACCCCTCTCAATGAAAGTGCTTTTCCACAGTCTGTGCCTAGGGCTACTTGAAGAAGAAACAAACCGTAGAGACAAAACTGTGAAGTATTTTATTTTGTCACGTTTCAGAGAGCTACTGCGAACCATGTTGAATTTAGAGTTCCAAATTCATCTCTCTATATAGGATAGAACAGAGTGAAACGTAAAAATAAAAACTGCTACTGTAGACGAAAGATTCAACCTAGAAGAACAAAATTTGGTGAGCCAAGTGTGATTTGTGTAATTGTCATTACCACAAAGTATCATCAAGTTTGGGTGAAAAAATATTTGCTGGTATTTCGGAAACTCGTAATTTCTTGGAAGCTTGGCAACCCCTTTCAATGAAAGTGCTTTTCCACAGTCTCTGCTTAGGGCTACTTGAAGAGTAATCAAATCATAGACACAAAATTGAGAACTCGTTTATTTTGTCAAGTTTCAAGGAGCTACTACAAACCATGTTGGATTTAGATTTCCAAATTCATCTATCTATATTGAAGAAAACAGAGTGAAACCTAAATATAAAAACTACTAATGTAGACGAACGATTCAACCTAGAAGAACAAAATTTGGTGAGCCAAGTGAAACTGGTGTACTGATCATTACCCCCAAGTATCAACAAGATTGGGTGAAAAAATATTTGTTGGTATTTCAGAAACTCGTTATTTCTTAGAAGCTTGGCAACCCCTTTCAATGAAAGTGCTTTTCCACAGTTAGTAACTAGGGCTACTTCAAGAGGAAAGAAACCATAGAGACAAAACTGAGAACTCCTTTATTTTGTCAAGTTTCAAAGAGCTACTACAAACCATGTTGGATTTAGTGTTCCAAATTCATCTATTTATATAGGAGAGAACAGAGTGAAACCTAAAAATAAAAACTGCTATTGTAAACGAACGCATCAACCTAGAAGAACACAATTTGGTGAGCCAAGTGGCATTTGTGTACTGACCATTACCACCACATATCATCAAGATTGGGTTAAAAAATATTTGCTGGTATTTCGGAAACTCGTTATTTTTTAGAAGCTTGGAAACCTCTGTCAATGAAAGTGCTTTTCCACAGTCTGTGCCTAGGGCTACTTGAATTGGAAACAAACCATAGAGACAAAAGTGAGAACTCCTTTATTTTGCCATGTTTCAAAGAGCTACTTCAAACCATGTTGGATTTAGAGTTCCAAATTCACCTATCTATATAGGATTGAACAGAGTGAAACGTACATATATAAACTGCTACTGTAGACGAACGCTTCAACCTAGAAGAACACAATTTGGTGAGCCAAGTTGGATTTGTGTACTGATCATTACCACCAAGTGTCATCAAGATTGGGTGAAAAAATATTTGCTGGTATTTCGGAAACTCGTTATTTCTTAGAAGCTTGGCAACCCCTCTCAATGAAAGTGCTTTTCCACAGACTGTGCCTAGGGCTACTTGAAGAGGAAACTAAACATAGAGACAAAACTGAGAACACCTTTATTTTGTCAAGTTTCAAAGAGCTACTACAAAACGTGTTGGATTTAGAGTTCCAAATTCATCTATCTATACAGGATAGAACAGAGCGAAACCTAAAAATAAAAACTGCTACTGTAAACGAACGCTGCAAACTAGAAGAACAAAATTTGTTGAGCTAAGTGGGATTTGTGTACTTGTCATTACCACCACGTATCATCAAGATTGGGTGAAAAAATATTTGTCGTATTTCGGAAACTCGTAATTTCTTGGAAGCTTGGCAACCCCTTTCAATGAAAGTGCTTTTCCCCAGTGTCTGCTTAGGGCTACTTGAAGAGGAAACAAACCATAGAGACAAAACTGAGAACTACTTTTTTTTTGTCAAGTTTCAAAGAGCTACTACAAACCATGTTGGATTTAGAGTTCCAAATTCATCTATCTATATAGGAGAGAACAGGGAAAAACCGAATTACAAAAACTGCTACTTAGACGAACGCTTCAACCTAGAAGAACAGAATTTGCTGAGATAAGTGGGATTTGTGTCCTGATCATAACCACCAAGTATCATCAAGATTTGGTGAAAAAAATTTGCTGGTACTTCGGAAACTCTTTATTTCTTAGAAGCTTGGCAACCCCTCTCAATGAAAGTGCTTTTCCACAGTCTGTGCCTAGGGCTACTTGAAGAGGAAACAAACCATAGAGACAAAACTGAGAACTACTTCATTTTTCAAGGTTCAAAGAGCTCCAAAAAACCATGTTGGATTTAGAGTTCCAAATTCATCTATCTATGTAGGAGAGAACAGAGTGAAACCTAAATATAAAAACTGCTACTGTAGACGAACGCTTAAACCTCGAAGAACAGAATTTGGTGAGCCAAGTGGGAATTCTGTCCTGATCATTACCACTCATTATCATAAAGATTGGGTGAAAAAATATTTGATGATATTTCAGAAACTCGTTTTTTCTTGGAAGCTAGGCAACCCCTCTCAATGAAAGTGCTTTTCACAGTCTGTGCCTAGGGCTACTTGAAGAGGAAACAATCCATAGATACAAAACTGAGATCTACTTGATTTTGTCAAGTTTCAAATAGTTACTACAAACCATGTTTGATTTAGAGTTCCAAATTCATCTATCTATATAGGAGAGAACAGAGGGAGACCTAAATATAAAAACGACTACTGTAGACGAACGCTTCAAACCAGAAGAACAAAATTTGGTGAGCCAAGTGGGATTAGTGTACCGATCATTACCACCACGTATCATCAAGATTGGGTGAAAAAATATTTGTTGGTATTTCGGAAACTCGTAATTCATTTGAAGCTTGGCAACCCCTTTCAATGAAAGTGCTTTTCCACAGACTCCGCTTAGGAGTACTTGAAGAGGAAACAATTCATAGAGACAAAACTGAGAACTCCTTTGTTTTGTCAAGTTTGAAAGAGCTACTAGAAACCATGTTGGATTGAGAGTTCCAAATTCATCTATCTATATGGAGAGAACAGAGGGAAACCTAAAAATATAAACTGCTACTGTAAACGAACGCTTCAACCTAGAAGAACAAAATTTGGTGAGCCAAGTGGGATTTGTGTACCAATCATTACCACCAAGTATCATCCAGATTGGGTGAAAAAATATTTGCTGGTATTTCGGAAACTCGTAATTTCTTGGAAGCTTGGCAACCCCTTTCAATGAAAGTGCATTTCCACAGTCTCTGCTTAGGTCTACTTGTAGAGGAAACAAACCATAGAGACAAAACTGAGAACTACTTTATTTTATGAAGTTTCAAAGAGCTACTACAAACCATGTTGGATTTAGAGTTCCAAATTCATCTATCTATATAGGAGAGAACAGAGTGAAACCTAAAAATAAAAACTGCTTCTGTAAAGGAACGCATCAACCTAGAAGAACAAAATTTGGTGAGCCAAGTGGGATTTGTGTATTTGTCATTAACACCACGTATCGTCAAGATTGGGTTACAAAATATTTGCTGGTATTTCGGAAACTCGTAATTTCTTGGAAGCTTGGCAACTCCTTTCAATGAAAGTGATTTTCCACAGTTCTGCTTAGGGCTAATTGAAGAGGAAACAAATCATAGAGACAAAACTGAGAACTACTTTTTTTGTCAAGTTTCAAAGCGTTACTACAAACCATGCTGGATTTAGAGTTCCAAATTCATCTATCAATATAGGGGAGAACAGAAGGACACCTAAAAATATAAACTGCTACTCTAAACGATCGCTTCAACCTAGAAGAACACAATTGGTTAGTGAAGTAAGATTTGTGTAATGATCATTACCACCAAGTATCATCAAGATTGGGTGAAAAAATATTTGCTGGTGTTTCGGAAACTCGTTATTTCTTAGAAGCTTGGCAACCCCTCTCAATGAAAGTGCTTTTCCACAGTCTGTGCCTAGGGCTACTTGAAGAAGAAACAAACCATAGAGACACAACTGAGAAGTATTTTATTTTGTCAAGTTTCAGAGAGCTACTGCGAACCATGTTGGATTTAGAATTCCAAATTCATCTCTCTATATAGGATAGAACAGAGTGAAACCTAAAAATAAAAACTGCTACTGTAGACGAAAGATTCAACCTAGAAGAACAAAGTTTGGTGAGCCAAGTGTGATTTGTGTAATTGTCATTACCACAAAGTATCATCAAGATTGGGTGAAAAAATATTTGCTGGTATTTCGGAAACTCGTTATTTTTTAGAAGCTTGGAAACCTCTCTCAATGAAAGTGCTTTTCCACAGTCTGTGCCTAGGGCTACTTGAATAGAAAACAAACCATAGAGACAAAAGTGAGAACTCCTTTATTTTGTCAAGTTTCAAAGAGCTTCTACAAACCATGTTGGATTTAGAGTTCCAAATTCATCTATCTATATAGTAGAGAACAGAGGGAAACCTAAAAATAAAAACTGCTACTGTAAACGAACGCTTCAACCTAGAAAACAAAATTTGGTGAGTAAAGTGGGATTTGTGTACCGATCATTACCACCAAGTATCATCAAGATTGGGTGAAAAAATATTTGCTGGTATTTTGGAAACTCGTAAATTCTTGGTAGCTTGGCAACCCCTTTTAATGAAAGTGCTTTTCCACACTCTCTCCTTAGGGCTACTTGAAGAAAAAAAAAACCATAGAGCCAAAACTGAGAACTAATTTATTTTGTCAAGTTTCAAAGAGCAACTACAAAACATGTTGGATTTAGAGTTCCAAATTCATCTATCTATATAGGAGAGAACAGAGTGAAACCTAAAAATAAAAACTGCTACTGTATACGAATGCTGCAAACTAGAAGAAGAAAATTTGTTGAGCCAAGTGGGATATGTGTACTTGTCATTACCACTACGTATCATCAAGATTGGGTGAAAAAATATTTGCTGGTATTTCGGAAACTCGTAATTTCTTGGAAGCTTGGCAACCCCTTTCAATGAAAGTGCTTTTCCACAGTGTCTGCTTAGGGCTACTTGAAAAGGAAACAAACCATAGAGACAAAACTGAGAACTCCTTTATTTTGCCAAGTTTCAAAGAGCTACTACAAACCATGTTGGATTTAGATTTCCAAATTCATCTATCTATATAGGAGAGAACAGAGTGAAACCTACATATGAAAACTGCTGCTGTAGACGAATGCTTCAACCTAGAAGAACACAATTTGGTGAGCCAAGTGGGATCTGTGTACTGATCCTTACCACCAAGTATCATCAGGATTGGGTGAAAAAATATTTGCTGATATTTCGGAAACTCCTTATTTCTTAGAAGCTTGGCAACCCCTCTCAATGAAAGTGCTTTTCCACAGTCTGTGCCTAGGGCTATTTGAAGAGGAAACAAACCATAGAGACAAAATTGATAACTCATTATTTTGTCAAGTTTCAAAGAGCTACTACAAACCACGTTGATTTAGAGTTCCAAATTCATGTATCTATATAGGAGAGAACAGAGTGAGACCTTAATATAAAAACTGCTACTGTAGACGAACGCTTCAACCTCGAAGAACAGAACTTGGTGAGCCAAGTGGGATTTGTTTCCTGATTATTACCACCCATTATCATAAAGATTGGGTGAAAAAATATTTGCTGGTATTTCGGAAACTCGTTATTTATTAGAAGGTTGGCAACCCCTCTCAATGAAAGTGCTTTTCCACATTCTGTGCCTAGGGCTACTTGAAGAGGAAACAAACCATAGAGACAAACCTGAGAACTCCGTTATTTTGTCACGTTTCAAGGAGCTACTACAAACCATGTTGGATTTAGAGTTTCAAATTCATCTATCTATATAGGAGAGAACAGAGGGAAACCTAAATATAAAAATTACTATTGTAGAAGAAAGCTTCAACCAGAAGAACAAAATTTGGTGAGCCAAGTGGGATTTGTGTACTGATCATTACCACCAAGTATCATCAAGATTGGGTGAAAAAATATTTGCTGGTATTTCGGAAACTCGTTATTTCTTAGAAGCTTCGCAACCCCTCTCAATGAAAGTGCTTTTCCACAGTCTGTGCCTAGGGCTATTGAAGAGGAAACAAACCATAGAGACAAAACTGAGAACTCCTTTATTTTGTCAAGTTTCAAAGAGCTACTACAAACCATGTTGGATTTAGAGTTCCAAATTCATCTATCTATATATGAGAGAACAAAGTGAAACCTAAAAATAAAAACGGCTACTGTAAACGAACGCTTCAACCTGAAAGAACAAAATTTGATGAGCAAAGTGGGATTTGTGTACATATCATACCACAAAGTGTTATCAAGATTGGGTGAAAAAATATTTTCTGGTATTTCGGAAACTCGTTATTCCTTGGAAGCTTGGCAACCCTTTTCAATTCAAGTGCTTTTCCACAGTTTGTGCCTTGGGCTACTTGAAGAGGAAAAAACCATAGAGACAAAACAGAGAACTAATTTATTTTGTCAAGTTTCAAAGAGCTACTACAAACCGTGGTGGATTTAGAGTTCCAAATTCATCTATCTATATAGGAGACAACAGAGTGAAACCTAAATATAACAACTTCTACTGTAGACGAACGCTTAAACCTAGAGGAACAAAATTTGGTGAGCAAAGTGGGATTTGTGTACTGATCATTACCACCAGGTATCATCAATATCGGGTGAAAAAATATTTGCTGCTATTTCGGAAACTCGTTATTTCTTAGAAGCCTCAATACCCCTCTCAATGAAAGTGCTTTTCCACAGTCTGTGCCTAGGGCTACTTGAAGAGGAAACAAACCATAGAGACAAAACTGAGAACTCCTTTATTTTGTCATGTTTCAAAGAGGTACTACAAACCATGTTGTATTTTCAGTTAAAATTCATGTATCTATATAGGAGAGAACAGAGTGAAATCAAAAATAAAAAGTGCAACTGTAAACGAACGTTTTCACCTAGAAGAACAAAATTTGGTGAGCCAAGTGGGATTTGTGTACTTGTCATTACCACCACGTATCATGAAGTTTGGGTGAAAAAATATTTGCTGGTATTTCGGAAACTCGTAATTTATTGGAAGCTTGGCAACTCCTAATAATGAAATTGCTTTTCCACAGTCTCTGCTTAGGGCTACTTGATGAAAAAACAAACCATAGAGACAAAACTGAGAACTACTTTTTTTGTCAAGTTTCAAAGAGCTACTACAAACCATGTTGGTTTTAGAGTTCCAAACTCATCTATCTATATAGGGGAGAACAGAGGGAAAACTAAATATAAAAATTACTACTCTAGACCAACCCTTCAACCTCGAAGAACAGAATTTGGTGAGCCAAGTGGGATTTGTGTTCTGATCATTACCACCAAGTATCATCAAGATTGGGTGTAAAAAAAATATTTGCTGGTATTTCGGAAACTCGTAATTTCTTAGAAGCTTGGCAAACCCTCTCAATGAAAGTGCTTTTCCACAGTCTGTGCCTAGGGCTACATGAAGAGGAAACACACCAGAGAGCCAAAACTGAGAACTACTTTATTTTGTCAAGTTTCAAAGAGCTACTACTAACCATGTTGGATTTAGAGTTCCAAATTCCTCTATCTGTATAGGAGAGAACAGAGGGAAACCTAAAAATATAAACTGCTACTGTAAACGAACGCTTCAACCTAGAAGAAAAAAATATGTGAGTCAAGTGGGATTTGTGTACCGATAATTACCACCAAGTATCATCATGATTGGGTGAAAAAATATTTCCTGGTATTTCGGGAACGCGTTATTCCTAGGAAGCTTTCAACCCCTTTCAATGAAAGTGCTTTTCCACAGTCTGTGCCTAGGGCTACTTGAAGAAGAAACAAACCATAGAGACAAAACTGAGAACTCCTTTATTTTGTCAAGTTTCAAAGAGCTACTACAAACCATGTTGGATTTAGAGTTCCAAATTCATCTATCTATATAGGAGAGAACAGAGGGAAACCTAAATATAAAAACTGCTAATGTAGACGAACGCTTCTACCTAGAGGAACAAAATTTGGTGAGCCAAGTGGGATTTGTGTCCTGATCATTACCACCAAGTATCATCAAGATTGGGTGAAGAAATATTTGCTGCAATTTCGGAAAATTTATTTCTTAGAAGCTTGGCAACCCTCTCAATGAAAGTGCTTTTCCACAGTCTGTGCCTAGGGCTACATGAAGAGGAAACACACCAGAGAGCCAAAACTGAGAACTACTTTATTTTGTCAAGTTTCAAAGAGCTACTACTAACCATGTTGGATTTAGAGTTCCAAATTACTCTATCTGTATAGGAGAGAACAGAGGAAAACCTAAAAAGATAAACTGCTACTGTAAACGAACGCTTCAACCTAGAAGAAAAAAATATGTGAGTCAAGTGGGATTTGTGTACCGATAATTACCACCAAGTATCATCATGATTGGGTGAAAAAATATTTCCTGGTATTTCGGGAACGCGTTATTCTTAGGAAGCTTGGCAACCCCTTTCAATGAAAGTGCTTTTCCACAGTCTGTGCCTAGGGCTACTTGAAGAAGAAACAAACCATAGAGACAAAACTGAGAACTCCTTTATTTTGTCAAGTTTCAAAGAGCTACTACAAACCATGTTGGATTTAGAGTTCCAAATTCATCTATCTATATAGGAGAGAACAGACGGAAACCTAAATATAAAAACTGCTAATGTAGACGAACGCTTCTACCTAGAGGAACAAAATTTGGTGAGCCAAGTGGGATTTGTGTCCTGATCATTACCACCAAGTATCATCAAGATTGGGTGAAGAAATATTTGCTGCAATTTCGGAAAATTTATTTCTTAGAAGCTTGGCAACCCCTCTCAATGAAAGTGCTTTTCCACAGTCTGTGCCTACTGCTACTTGAAGAGGAAACAAACCATAGTGTCAAATCTGAGAACTCCTTTATTTTGTCAAGTTTCAAAGAGCTACTACAAACCATGTTGGATTTAGAGTTCCAAATTCATCTATCTATATAGGAGAGAACAGAGAAAAACCTAAATATAAAAACTGCTACTGTAGACGAAAGCTTCAATCTCGAAGAACAAAATTTGGTGAGCCAAGTGGGATTTGTGTACTGATCATTACCACCAAGTATCATCAAGATTGGGTGAAAAAGTATTTGCTTGTATTTCGGAAACTCTTTATTTCTTAGAAGCTTGGCAACCCCTCTCAATGAAAGTGCTTTTCCACAGTCTGTGCCTAGGGCTACTTGAAGGGGAAACAAACCATAGAGACAAAACTGAGAACTCCTTTATTTTGTCAAGTTTCAAAGAGCTACTAGAAACCATGTTGGATTTAGAGTTCCAAATTCATCTATCTATACAGGAGAGAACAGAGAAAAACCTAAATATAAAAACTGCTACTGTAGACGAACGCTTAAACCTAGAAGAACAAAATTTGGTGAGCCAAGTGGGATTTGTTTCCTGATCATTACCACCAAGTATCATCAAGATTGGGTGAAAAAATATCTTCTATTATTTCGGAAACTCGTTGTGTCTTATAAGCTTGTCAACCCCTTTCAATGCAAGTGCTTCTCCACAGTCTGTGCCTAGGGCTACTTGAAGAGGAAACAAACCATGGAGACAAAACTGAGAACTCCTTTATTTTGTCAAGTTTCAAAGAGCTACTACAAACCATGTTGAATTTAGAGTTCCAAATTCATCTATCTATATAGGAGAGAACAGAGAAAAACCTAAATATAAAAACTGCTACTGCAAACGAACGCTTCAACCTAGAAGAACAAAATATGGTGAGTCAAGTGGGATTTGTGTACCTATAATTACCACCAAGTATCATCAAGATTGGGTGAAAAAATATTTCCTGGTATTTTGGCAACGCGTTATTCCTAGGAAGCTTGGCAACCCCTTTCAATGCAAGTGCTTTTCCACAGTCTGTGCCTAGGGCTATTGAAGAGGAAACAAACCATATAGACAAAACTGAGAACTTCATTATTTTGTGAAATTTCAACGAGCTACTACAAACCATCTTGGATTTAGAGTTCCAAATTCATCTATCTATATAGGAGAGAACAGAGAAAAACCTAAATATAAAACTGCGACTGTAGACGAAAGCTTCAACCTAGATGAACAAAATTTGGTGAGCCAAGTGGGATTTCTGTACTGATCATTACCACCAAGTATCATCAAGTTTGGGTGAAAAATATTTGCTGGTTTTTTGGAAAATCTTTATTTCTTAGAAGCTTGGCAACCCCTCTCAATGAAAGTGCTTTTCCACAGTCTGTGCCTAGGGCTACTTTAAGAGTAAACAAACCATAGAGACAAAACTGAGAACTCCTTTATTTTGTCAAGTATCAAAGAGCTACTACAAACCATGTTGGATTTAGAGTTCCAAATTCATCTATCTATATAGGAGATAACAGAGGGAATCCAAAAATATAAACTGCTACTGTAAACGAACGCTTCAACCTAGAAGAACAAAATTTGGTGAGTCAAGTGAGATTTGTGTACTGATCATTACCACCAAGTATCATCAAGATTGGGTGAAAAAATATTGCTGGTATTTCGGAAACTCGTTATTCCTTGGAAGCTTGGCAACCCCTTTCAATGCAAGCGCTTTTGCACAGTCTGTGCCTAGGGCTATTGAAGAGGAAACAAACCATATAGACAAAACTGAGAACTCTTTTATTTTGTCAAGTTCAAAGAGCTACTACAAACCATGTTGGATTTAGATTTCAAAATTCATCTATCTATATAGGAGAGAACAGAGTGAAATCTAAATATAAAAACTGCTACGGTGGATGAACGCTTAAACCTAGAGGAACAAAATTTGGTGAGCCAAGTGGGATTTCTGCACTTGTCATTACCACCATGTATCATCAAGATTGGGTGAAAAAATATTTGCTGGTATTGCGGAAACCCCTTATTTTTTAGAAGCTTGGCAACCCCTCTCGATGAAAGTGCTTTTCCACAGTCTGTTCCTAGGGCAACTTGAAGAGGAAACAAACCATAGAGAAAAAACTGAGAACTGCTTTATTTTGTCAAGTTTCAAAGAGCTATTACAAACCATGTTGGATTTAGAGTTCTAAATTCATCTATCTATATAGGAGAGAACAGAGTGAAACCTAACTATAAAAACTGCTACTGTAGACGAAAGCTTCAACCTAGAAGAACAAAATTTGGTGAGCCAAGTGGGATTTGTGTACTGATCATTACCACCAAGTATCATCAAGATTGGGTGAAGAAATATTTGCTGCTATTTCGGAAACTCTATTTCTAAGAAGCTTGGCAACCCTTCTCAATGAAAGTGCTTTTCCACAGTCTGTGCCTTTTGCTACTTGAAGAGGAAAAAAAACAGAGAACTCCTTTATTTTGTAAAGTTTCAAACAGCTACTACAAACCATCTTGGATTTAGAGTTCCAAATTCCTCTATCTATATAGGAGAGAACAGAGTGAAACCTAATATTAAAACTGGTACTGTAGACGAACGCTTCAACATAGAAGAACAAAATTTGGTGAGCCAAGTGCGATTGGTGTACTGATCATTACTTCCAAGTATCATCAAGATTGGGTGAAAAAATATTTGCTGGTATTTCGGAAACTCATTATTTCTTAGAAGCTTGGCAACCCCTCTCAAAGAAAGTGCTTTTCCACAGTGTGTGCCTAGGGGTACTTGAAGAGGAAACAAACCATAGAGACAAAACTGAGAACTCCTTTATTTTGTCAAGATTCAAAGAGCTAGTACAAACCATGTTGGATTTAGAGTTCCAAATTCTTCCATCTATATTAGAGAGAACAGAGTTAAACCTAAATAGAAAAACCGCTACTGTAGACGAACGCTTAAACCTAGAAAAAGAAAATTTGGTGAATCAAGTGGGATATGTGTACTGATCATTACCACCAAGTATCATAACGATTGGGTGAAAAAATATTTGCTGGTATTTCGGAAACTCGTTATTTCTTAGAAGCTTGGCAACCCCTCTCAATGAAAGTGCTTTTCCACAGTCCCTGCATAGGGTACTTGAAGAGGAAACAAATCACAAAGACAAAACTGAGAACTACTTTTTTTTTGTCAAGTTTCAAAGAGGTACTACAAACCATGTTGGATTTAGAGTTCCAAACTCAGCTATCTATATTGGATTGAACAGAGGGAAACGTAAAAATATACACTGCTACTGTAAATGAACGCTTCCAACTAGAAGAACAAAATTTGGTGAGTCAAGTGCCATTTGTGTACCGATCATTACCACCAAGTATCATCAAGATTGGGTGAAAAAATATTTGCTGGTATTTCGGAAACTCGTAATTTCTTTGAAGCTTGGCAACCCCTTTCAATGAAAGTGCTTTTCCACAGTCTGTGCCTAGGGCTACTTGAAGAGGAAACAAACAATAGAGACAAAACTGAGAAATACTTTATTTTGTCAAGGTTCAAAGAGCTACTACAAACCATGTTGGATTTAGAGTTCCATATTCTTCTATCCATATATTAGAGAACAGAGTGAAATCTAAATATAAAAATTGCTACTGTAGACGAACGCTTAAACATAGAAGAACAACATTTGGTGAGCCAATTGGGATATGTGGCCTAATCATTACCACCAAGTATCATCAAGATTGGGTAAAAAAATATTTGCTGTTTTTTCGGAAACTCGTTATTTCTTAGAAGCTTGGCAACCCCTCTCAATGAAAGTGCTTTTCCACAGTCTGTGCCTAGGACTACATGAAGAGGAAACAAACCATAGAGACAAGACTGAGAACTCCTTTATTTAGTCAAGTTTCAAAGAGCTACTACAAACCATGTTGGATTTAGAGTTCCAAATTCATCTATCTATATAGGAGAGAACAAAGTGAAACCTAAAAAAAAAAAAAACTGCTACTGTAAACGAACGCTTCAACCTAAAAGAACAAAATTTGGTGAGACAATTGGGATTTGTGTACTGATCATTACCACCACGTATCATCAAGATTGGTTGAAAAAATATTTGCTGGTATTTCGGAAACTCGTTATTTCTTAGAAGCTTGGCAAGCCCTCTCAATGAACGTGCTATTCCACAGTCTGTGCCTAGGGCTACTGGAAGAGGAACAAACCATGGAGACAATACTGAGAACTACTTTATTTTGTCAAGTTACAAAGAGCTACTACAAAACATGTTGGATTTTGAGTTCCAAATTCATCTATGTATATAGAAGAGAACAGAGTGTAACCTAATATAAAAACTGATACTGTAGATGAACGCTTCAACCTAGAAGAACAAAATTGGTGAGCCAAGTGGGATTGGCGTACTGATCATTACCACCAAGTATCATCAAGATTGGGTGAAAAAATATTTGCTCGTATTTCGGAAACTCGTTATTTCTTAGAAGCTTGGCAAACCCTCTCAATGAAAGTGCTTTTCCACAGTCTGTGCCTAGGGATACATGAAGAGGAAACAAACCATAGAGACAAAACAGAGAACTCCTTTAATTTGTCAAGTTTCAGAGAGCTACTGCAAACCATGTTGGATTTAGAGTTCCAAATTCATCTATCTATATAGGAGAGAACAAAGTGATACCTAAAAATAAAAACTGCTACTGTGAACGAACGCTTCAACCTAAAAGAACAAATTTGGTGAGCCAAGTGAAATTTGTGTACTTGTCATTACAACCACGTATCATCAATATTGGGTGAAAAAGTATTTGCTGGTTTTTCCGAAACTCATAATTTCTTGGAAGCTTGGCAACTCCTTTCAATGAAAGTGCTTTTCCATAGTCTCTGCTTATGGATACTTGATGACGAAACAAATCATAGAGACAAAACTGAGAACTACTTTATTTTGTCAAGATTCAAAGAGCTACTACAAACCATGTTGGATTTAGAGTTCCAAATTCTTCCATCTATATTAGAGAGAACAGATTTAAACCTAAATAGAAAAACCGCTAATGTAGACGAACGCTTAAACCTAGAAGAAGAAAATTTGGTGAGTCAAGTGGGATTTGTGTACTGATCATTACCAACAAGTATCATCAAGATTGGGTGAAAAAATATTTGCTGGTATTTCGGAAACTCGTTATTTCTTAGAAGCTTGGCAACAACTGTCAATGAAAGTGCTTTTCCACAGTCTGTGCCTAGGGGTACTTGAAGAGGAAACAAATCACAAAGACAAAACTGAGAACTACTTTTCTTGTCAAGTTTCCAAGAGGTACTACAAACGATGTTGGATTTAGAGTTCCATATTCATCTATCCATATAAGAGAGAACAGAGTGAAACTTAAATATAAAAATTGCTGCTGTAGATGAACGCTTCCACCTAGAAGAACAAAATTTGTTGAGCTAAGTGGGATTTGTGTAATGATCATTACCACCAAGTATTATCAAGATTGGGTGAATATATATTTGCTGGTATTTCGGAAAATCGTTATTTCTTAGAAGCTTGGCAACCCCTCTCAATTAAAGTGCTTTTCCACAGTCTGTGCCTAGGGCTACTTGAAGAGGAAACAAACCATAGAGACAAAACTGAGAACTACTTTTTTTGTCAAGTTTCAAAGAGCTACTACAAACCATGTTGGATTTGTAGTTCCAAATTCATCTATCTATATAAAAGATAACAGAGTGAAGCCTATAAATAAAAGCTGCTACTGTAAACGAACACTACAACCTAGAAGAACACAGGATTCTCAGAAACTTGGCAAAACCTCTAATGAAAGTGCTTTTCCACAGTCAGTGACTAGGGCTACTTGAAGAGGAAACAAACCATAGAGACAAAACTGAGAACTCCTTTATTTTGTCAAGTTTCAAAGAACTACTACAAACCTTGTTGGATTTAGAGTTTCAAATTCATCTATCTATATAGGAGAGAACAGAGGAAAACCTACATATAAAAACTGCTACTGTAGACGAACGCTTCAATCTAGAAGAACACAATTTGGTGAGCCAAGTGGGATTTGTGTCCTGATCATTACCACCAAGTATCATCAAGATTGGGTGAAAAAATATTTGCTGGTATTTCGGAAACTCGTAATTTCTTGGAAGCTTGGAAACCCCTTTCAATGAAAGTGCTTTACCACAGTCTCTGCTTAGGGCTACTTGAAGAGGAAACAAACCATAGAGACAAAACTGAAAACTACTTTTTTTGGACAAGTTTCAAAGAGCTACTACAAACCATGTTGGATTTAGAGGTTTAAATTCATCTATCTATATAAGAGATAACAGAGGGAACAATAAATATAGAAACTACTACTGTAGACGAACGCTTCAAACTAGAAGAACAAAATTTGGTGAGCCAAGTGAGATTTGTGTACTTGTCTTTACCAACACGTATCATCAAGATTGGGTGAAAAAATATTGCTGGTATTTCGGAAAATCATTATTTCTTAGAAGCTTGGCAACCCCTCTCAATGAAAGTGCTTTTCCACAGTCTGTGCCTAGGGCTTCTTGAAGAGGAAACAAACCATAGAGACAAAACTGAGAACTCCTTTATTTTGTCAAGTTTCAAAGAGCTACTACAAACCAAGTTGGATTTAGAGTTCCATATTCATCTATCTGTACAGGAGAGAATAGAGTGAAACCTAAATATAAAAACTGCTACTCTAGACGAAGGCTTCAACCTAGAAGAACAAAATTTCGTGAGTCAAGTTTGATTTGTGTACTGATCATCACCACCAAGTATCATCAAGATTGGGTGAAAAAATATTTGCTGGTATTTAAGAAACTCGTAATTTCTTGGAAGCTTGGCAACCCCTTTCAATGAAAGTGCTTTTCCACAGTATCTGATTAGGGCTACTTGAAGACTATACAAACCATAGAGACAAAACTGAGAACTACTTTGTATTGTCAAGTTTCAAAGAGCTACTACAAACGATGTTGGATTTAGAGTTCCAAATTCATTTATCTATATAGGAGAGAACAGAGGGAAACCTAAATATAAATACTGCTACTGTAGACGAACGCTTCAACCTAGAAGAACACAATTTGGTGAGCCAAGTGGGATTTGTGTACTGTTCATTACCACAAAGTATCATAAAGATTGGGTGAAAAAATATTTGCTGATATTTCGGAAACTCGTTATTTCTTAGAAGCTTGGCAACCCCTCGCAATAAAAGTGCTTTTATACAGTCTTTGCCTAGGGCTACTTGAAGAGGAAAGAAATCATAGAGACAAAACTGAGAACTCCTTTATTTTGTCAAGTTTCAAGAGCTAGTACAAACCATGTTGGATTTAGAGTTTCAAATTCATCTATCTATATAGGAGAGAACAGAGGAAAACCTACATATAAAAACTGCTACTGTAGACGAACGCTTCAACCTATAAGAACACAATTTGGTGAGCCAAGTGGGATTTGTGTACTGATAATTACCACCAAGTATCATCAAGATTGGGTGAAAAAATATTTGCTGGTATTTCGGAAACTCGTAATTTCTTGGAAGCTTGGCAACCCCATTCAATGAAAGTGCTTTACCACAGTCTCTGCTTAGGGCTACTTGAAGAGGAAACAAACCATAGAGACAAAACTGAAAACTACTTTTTTTGGTCAAGTTTCAAAGAGCTACTACAAACCATGTTGGATTTAGAGTTCTAAATTCATCTATCTATATAAGAGATAACAGAGGGAAACCTAAATTAGAAACTGCTACTGTAGACGAACGCTTCAACCTAGTAGAACAAAATTTGGTGAGCCAAATGGGATTTGTGTACTTGTCATTACCACCACGTATCATCAAGATTGGGTGTAAAAATATTTGCTGGTATTTAAGAAACTCGCAATTTCTTGGAAGCTTAGAAATTCCTTTCAATGAAAGTGCTTTTCCACAGTCTCCGCTTAGGGCTACTTGAAGACTATACAAACCATAGAGAAAAAACTGAGAACTACTTTGTATTGTCAAGTTTCAAAGAGCTACTACAAACCATGATGGATTTAGAGTTCCAAATTCATCTATCTATATGAGAGAACAGAGGGAAACTTAAATATAAATACTGCTACTGTAGACGAACGCTTCAACATAGAAGAACAAAATTTGGTGAGCCAAGTGAGATTTGTGTACTGTCCATTACCAAAAGTATCATCAAGATTGGGTGAAAAAATATTTGCTGGTATTTCGGAAACTCGTTATTTCTTAGAAGCTTGGCAATCCCTCGAATAAAAGTGCTTTTAGACAGTCTGTGCCTAGGGCTACTTGAAGAGGAAACAAACCATAGAGACAAAACTGAGAACTCCTTTATTTTGTCAAGTTTCAAAGAGCTACTACAAACCATGTTGGATGTAGAGTTCCAAATTCATCTATCTGTATAGGAGAGAATAGAGTGAAACCTAAATATAAAAACTGCTACTCAAGACGAACGCTTCAACCTAGAAGAACAAAATTTGGTGAGTCAAGTTTGATTTGTGTACTGATCATTACCACCAAGTATCATCAAGATTGGGTGAAAAAATATTTGCTGGTATTTAAGAAACTCGTAATTTCTTGGAAGATTGGCAACCCCTTTCAATGAAAGTGCTTTTCCACAGTATCTGATTAGGGCTACTTGAAGACTATACAAACCATAGAGACAAAACTGAGAACTACTTTGTATTGTCAAGTTTCAAAGAGCTACCACAAACGATGTTGGATTTAGAGTTCCAAATTCATCTATCTATATAGGAGAGAACAGAGGGAAACCTAAAAATATAAACTGCTACTGTAATCGGAAGCTTCAAACTAGAAGAACAAAATTTTGTGAGCCAAGTGGGATTTGTGTACCGATCATTACCACCAAGTATCAACGAGATTGGGTGAAAAAACATTTGCTGCTATTTCGGAAACTCGTAATTTCTTGGAAGCTTGGCAACCCCTTTCAATGAAAGTGCTTTTCCACGGTCTCTGCTTAGGACTACTTGAAGAGGAAACAAACCATAGAGACAAAACTGAGAACTCCTTTATTTTGTCAAGTTTCAAAGAGCTACTACAAACCATGTTTGATTTAGAGTTCCAAATTCATCTATCTATATAGGAGTGAGCAGGGTGAAACCTAAACATAAAAACTGCTACTGTAGCCGAACGCTTCAACCTAGAAGAACAAAATTTGGTGAGGCAAGTGGGATTTGTGTACTGATCATTACCACCACGTATCATCAAGATTGGGTGAAAAATATTTGCTGGTATTTTGGAAATTTTATTTCTTACAAGCTTGGCAACCCCTCTAAATGAAAGTGCTTTTCCACAGTCTGTGCCTAGGGCTACTTGAAGAGGAAACAAACCATAAGACAAAACTGAGAAATACATTATTTTGTCACGTTTCAAAGAGCTACTACAAACCATGATGGATTTCGAGTTCCAAATTGATCTATCTATATAAGAGAGAACAGAGTGAAACCTACATATAAAAACTGCTACTGTAGACGATCGCTTCAAACTAGAAGAAAAAAATTTGGTGAGCCAAGTGGGATTTTTGTACTCGTCTTTACCACAACGTATCATCAAGTTTGGGTGAAAAATATTTGCTGGTATTTCGGAGATCCTTATTTCTTACAAGCTTGGCAACCCCTCTCAAAGAAAGTGCTTTTCCACAGTCTGTGCCTAGGGCTACTTGAAGATTAAACAAACCATAGAGAAAAAACCGAGAACTCCTTTATTTTTTCAAGTTTCAAAGAGCTACTACAAACCATTTTGGATTTAGTGTTCCATATTCATCTATCTATATAGGAGAGAACAGAGTGAAACCTAAAAAGAAAAACTGCTACTGTAAACGAACGCTTCAATCTAGAAGAACAAAATTTGTTGAGCCAAGTGGGATTTGTGTACTCATTATTACCACCAAGTATCATCGAGATTGGGTGAAAAAATATTTCATGGTATTTCCGAAATTCGTTATTGCTTAGAAGCTTGGCAATCCCTCTCAATGAAAGTGCTTTTCCACAGTCTGTGCCTAGGGCTACTTGAAGAGGAAACAATCCATAAAGACAAAACCGAAAACTCCTTTATTTTTTAAAGTTACAAAGAGCTACTACAAACCATTTTGGATTTAGTGTTCCAAATTCATCTATCTATAAAGGAGAGAACAGAGTGAAACCTAAAAAGAAAAACTGCTACTGTAAACGAACGCTTCAACCTAGAAGAACAAAATTTGGTGAGCCAAGTGGGAATTGTGTACTTGTCATTACCACCACGTATCATCAAGATTGGGTGAAAAAATATTTGCTGGTATTTCGGAAACTCGTAATTTCTCGAAAGCTTGGCAACTCCTTTCAATGAAAGTTCTTTTCCACAGTCTCTGCTTAGGACTACTTGAAGAGAAAACAAATCATAGAGACAAAATTAAGAACTACTTTTTGTCAATATTCAAAGAGCTACTACAAACCATGTTGGATTTAGAGTTCCAAATTCATCTATCTATATAGGAGAGAACAGGGTGAAACCTAAAAATAAAAAATGCTACTGTAAACGAACGCTTCAACCTAGAAGAACAAAACTTGGTGAGCTAAGTGGGATTTGTGTACTTGTCATTACCACCACGTTCATCAAGACTGGGTGAAAAAATATTTGCTGGTATTTTGGAAACTCCTAATTTCTTGAAAGCTTGGCAACCCATTTCAATGAAAGTGCTATTCCACATTCTCTGCTTAGGGCTACTTGAGAAGTAAGCAAACCATAGAGACAAAACTGAGAACTCCTTTATTTTTTCAAGTTTCAAGAAGATACTACAAACCATGTTGGATTTAGAGTTCCAAATTCATCTATCTATATAGGAGAGAACAGAGGGAAACCTAAATATAAAAACTGCTACTGTAGACGAACGCTTCAACCTAGAAGAACACAATTTATTGAGCCAAGTGGGATTTGTGTACTGATCATTATCGCCAAGTATCATCAAGATTGGGTGAAAAAATATTTGCTGGTATTTTGGAAACTCGTTATTTCTTGGAAGCTTGGCAACCCCCTTCAATGAAAGTGCTTTTCCACAGTCTGTGCCTAGGGCTACTTGAAGAGGAAACAAACCATAGAGACAATCCTCAGAACTCCTTTATTTTGTCAAGTTTCAAATAGCTACTACAAACCATGTTGGATTTAGCATTCCAAATTCATCTATCTATATAGGAGATAACAAAGTGAAACCTAAAAATAAAAACTGCTACTGTAAACGAACGCTTCAACCTAGAAGATCAAAATTTGGTAAGCCAAGTGGGATTAGTGTACTTGTCATTACCACCCGTATCATCAAGATTGGGTGAAAAAATATTTGCTGGTTTTCGGAAACTCGTAATTTCTCGAAAGCGTGGCAACTCCTTTCAATGAAAGTTCTTTTCCACAGTCTCTGATTAGGACTACTTGAAGAGGAAACAAATCATAGAAACAAAATAAAGAACTACTTTTTGTCAATATTCAAAGAGCTACTACAAACCATGTTGGATTTAGAGTTCCAAATTCATCTATCTATATAGGAGAGAACAGGGTGAAACCTAAAAATAAAAAATGCTACTGTAAACGAGCGCTTCAACCTAGAAGAACAAAACTTGGTGAGCCAAGTGGGATTTGTGTACTTGTCATTACCACCACGTTCATCAAGACTGGGTGAAAAAATATTTGTTGGTATTTTGGAAACTCCTAATTTCTTGAAAGCTTGGCAACCCATTTCAATGAAAGTGCTTTTCCACAGTCTCTGCTTATTGCTACTTGAGGAGGAAACAAACCATAGAGACAAAACAGAGAACTCCTTTATATTGTCAAGTTTCAAGGAGATACTACAAACCATGTTGGATTTAGAGTTCCAAATTCATCTATCTATATAGGAGAGAACAGAGGGAAACCTAAATATAAAAACTGCTACTGTAGACGAACGCTTCAACCTAGAAGAACACAATTTATTGAGCCAAGTGGGATTTGTGTACTGATCTTTATCGCCAAGTATCATCAAGATTGGGTGAAAAAATATTTGCTGGTATATTGGAAACTCGTTATTTCATGGAAGCTTGGCAACCCCCTTCAATGAAAGTGCTTTTCCACAGTCTGTGCCTAGGGCTACTTGAAGAGGAAACAAACCATAGAGACAATACAGAGAACTACTTTATTTTGTCAAGTTTCAAAAGCTACTACAAACCATGTTGGATTTAGAGTTCCAAATTCATCTATCTATATAGAAAAGAACATAGAGAAACCTAAATATAAAAACTGCTACTGTAGACGAACGCTTCAACCTAGAAATACAAAATTTGGTGAGCCAAGTGGGATTGGTGTACTGATCATTACCACGAATTATCATCAAGATTGGGTGAAAAAATATTTGCTGGTATTTCTGAAACTCGTTATTTCTTAGAAGATTGGCAACCCCTCTCAATGAAAGTGCTTTTCCACAGTCTGTGCCTATGGCTACTTGAACAGTAAACCAACCAGAGAGACAAAACTGAGATCTCCTTTATTTTGTCAAGTTTCAAAGAACTACTACAAACCATGTTGTATTTAGAGTTAAAAATTCATCTATCTACATAGGAGAGAACAGAGGGAAACCTAAAAATATAAACTGCTACTGTAAACGAATGCTTCATCCTAGAAGTTCAAAATTTGGTGAGTCAATGGGATTTGTGTACAGATCATTACCACCAAGTACCATCAAGATTGGGTAAAAAAAATTTGCTGGTATTTCGGAAACTCGTTATTTCTTGGAAGCTTGGCAACCCCTTTCAATGAAAGTGATTTTCCACAGTCTGTGCCTAGGGCTACTTGAAGAGGAAACAAACCATAGAGACAATACAGAGAACTACTTATTTTGTCACGTTTCAAAAGCTACTACAAACCATGTTGGATTTAGAGTTCCAAATTTTTCGATCTATATAAGAGAGAACAGAATGAAACCTAAAAACAAAAACTGCTACTGTAAACGAACGCTTCAACCTAGAAGAACAAAATTTGGTAAGCCAAGTGGGATTTGTGTACTTGTCATTACCACCAAGTATCATCAACATTGGGTAAAAAATATTTGCTGGTATTTCGGAAACTCGTAATTTCTTGAAAGCTTGGCATCTCCTTTCAATGAAAGTTCTTTTCCACAGTCTCTGCTTAGGACTACTTGAAGAGGAAACAAATCATAGAGACAAAATTAAGAACTACTTTTTGTCAATATTCAAAGAGCTACTACAAACCATGTTGGATTTAGATTTCCAAATTCATCTATCTATATAGGAGAGAACAGGGTGAAACCTAAAAATGAAAAATGCTTCTGTAAACGAATGCTTCAACCTAGAAGAACAAAACTTGGTGAGCCAAGTGGGATTTGTGTACTTGTCATTACCACCACGTTCATCAAGACTGGGTGAAAAAATATTTGCTGGTATTTTGGAAACTCCTAAATTCTTGAAAGCTTGGCAACCCATTTCAATGAAAGTGCTTTTCCACAGTCTCTGCTTAGGGCTACTTGAGGAGGAAACAAACCATAGAGACAAAACTGAGAACTCCTTTATTTTGTCAAGTTTCAAGGAGATACTACAAACCATGTTGGATTTAGAGTTCCAAATTCATCTATCTATATAGGAGAGAACAGAGGGAAACCTAAATATAAAAACTGCTACTGTAGACGAACACTTCAACCTAGAAGAACACAATTTATTGAGCCAAGTGGGATTTGTGTACTGATCATTATCGCCAAGTATCATCAAGATAGGGTGAAAAAATATTTGCTGGTATTTCGGAAACTCGTTATTTCTTGGAAGCTTGGCAACCCCCTTCAATGAAAGTGCTTTTCCACAGTCTGTGCCTAGGGCTACTTGAAGAGGAAACAAACCATAGAGACAATACTCAGAACTCCTTTATTTTGTCAAGTTTCAAAGAGCTACTACAAACCATGTTGGATTTAGAGTTCCAAATTCATCTATCTATATAGAAAAGAAGAGAGTGAAACCTAAATATAAAAACTGCTACTGTAGACGAACGCTTCAACCTAGAAATACAAAATTTGGTGAGCCAAGTGGGATTGGTGTACTGATCATTACCACCAAGTATCATCAAGATTGGGTGAAAAAATATTTGCTGGTATGTCGGAAACTCGTTATTTCTTAGAAGATTGGCAACCCCTCTCAATGAAAGTGCTTTTCCACAGTCTGTGCCTATTTCTACTTGAACAGGAAAACAACCAGAGAGACAAAACTGAAAACTCCTTTATTTTGTCAAGTTTCAAAGAGCTACTACAAACCATGTTGGATTTAGAGTTCCAAATTCATCTATCTACATAGGAGAGAACAGAGGGAAACCTAAAAATATAAACTGCTACTGTAAACGAATGCTTTAACCTAGAAGTGTCAAAATTTGGTGAGTCAATGGGATTTGTGTACAGATCATTACCACCAAGTATCATCAAGATTGGGTAAAAAAATATTTGCTGGTAATTCGGAAACTCGTTATTTCTTGGAAGCTTGGCAACCCCTTTCAATGAAAGTGATTTTCCACAGTCTGTGCCTAGGGCTACTTGAAGAGGATACAAACCATAGAGACAATACAGAGAACTACTTTATTTTGTCAACTTTCAAAAGCTACTACAAACCATGTTGGATTTAGTGTTCCAAATTTTTCGATCTATATAAGAGAGAACAGAATGAAACCTAAAAATAAAAACTGCTACTGTAAACGAACGCTTCAACCTAGAAGAACAAAATTTGGTGAGCCAAGTGGGATTTGTGTACTTGTCATTACCACCACGTATCATCAAGATTGGGTGAAAAAGTATTTGCTGGTATTTCGGAAACTCGTAATTTCTTGGAAGCTTCACAACTCCTTTCAATGAAAGTGCTTTTCCAAAGTCTCTTCTTAGGGCTACTTGAAGAGGAAACAAATTATTGAGACGAAACTGAGAACTACTTTTTTTGTGAAGTTTCAAAGAGCTAGTACAAACCATGTTGGATTTAGAGTTCCAAATTCATTTATCTATATAAGAGAGAACAGAGTGAAACCTAAATATAAAAACTGCTACTGTAGACGAACGCTTAAACCTAGAAGAACAAAATTTGGTGAGCCAAGTGGGATTTGTGGACTGATCATTACCACCAAGTGTCATCAAGATTGGGTAAAAAAAATTCGCTGGTATTTCGGAAACTCGTTATTTCTTGGAAGCTTAGCAACCCCTCTCAATTAAAGTGCTTTTCCACAGTCTGTGCCTAGGGCTACTTGAAGGGGAAACAAAACATAGAGACCAAACAGAGAACTCCTTTATTTTGTCAAGTTTCAAAGAGCTACTACAAACCATGTTGGATTTAGAGTTCCAAATTCATCTATCTACATAGGAGAGAACAGAGGGAAACCTAAAAATATAAACTGCTACTGTAATCGAATGCTTCATCCTAGAAGTTCAAAATTTGGTGAGTCAATGGGATTTGTGTACAGATCATTACCACCAAGTACCATCAAGATTGCGTAAAAAAAATTTGCTGGTATTTCGGAAACTCGTTATTTCTTGGAAGCTTGGCAACCCCTTTCAATGAAAGTGATTTTCCACAGTCTGTGCCTAGGGCTACTTGAAGAGGAAACAAACCATAGAGACAATACAGAGAACTACTTATTTTGTCAAGTTTCAAAAGCTACTACAAACCATGTTGGATTTAGAGTTCCAAATTTTTCGATCTATATAAGAGAGAACAGAATGAAACCTAAAAACAAAAACTGCTACTGTAAACGAACGCTTCAACCTAGAAGAACAAAATTTGGTAAGCCAAGTGGGATTTGTGTACTTGTCATTACCACCACGTATCATCAAAATTGGGTAAAAAATATTTGCTGGTATTTCGGAAACTCGTAATTTCTCGAAAGCTTGGCAACTCCTTTCAATGAAAGTTCTTTTCCACAGTCTCTGCTTAGGACTACTTGAAGAGGAAACAAATCATAGAGACAAAATTAAGAACTACTTTTTGTCAATATTCAAAGAGCTACTACAAACCATGTTGGATTTAGATTTCCAAATTCATCTATCTATATAGGAGAGGACAGGGTGAAACCTAAAAATGAAAAATGCTTCTGTAAACGAACGCTTCAACCTAGAAGAACAAAACTTGGTGAGCCAAGTGGGATTTGTGTACTTGTCATTACCACCACGTTCATCAAGTCTGGGTGAAAAAATATTTGCTGGTATTTTGGAAACTCCTAAATTCTTGAAAGCTTGGCAACCCATTTCAATGAAAGTGCTTTTCCACAGTCTCTGCTTAGGGCTACTTGAGGAGAAAACAAACCATAGAGACAAAACTGAGAACTCCTTTATTTTGTCAAGTTTCAAGGAGATACTACAAACCATGTTGGATTTAGAGTTCCAAATTCATCTATCTATATAGGAGAGAACAGAGGGAAACCTAAATATAAAAACTGCTACTGTAGACGAACGCTTCAACCTAGAAGAACACAATTTATTGAGCCAAGTGGGATTTGTGTACTGATCATTATCGCCAAGTATCATCAAGATAGGGTGAAAAAATATTTGCTGGTATTTCGGAAACTCGTTATTTCTTGGAAGCTTGGCAACCCCCTTCAATGAAAGTGCTTTTCCACAGTCTGTGCCTAGGGCTACTTGAAGAGGAAACAAACCATAGAGACAATACTCAGAACTCCTTTATTTTGTCAAGTTTCAAAGAGCTACTACAAACCATGTTGGATTTAGAGTTCCAAATTCATCTATCTATAGAGAAAAGAAGAGAGTGAAACCTAAATATAAAAACCGCTACTGTAGACGAACGCTTCAACCTAGAAATACAAAATTTGGTGAGCCAAGTGGGATTGGTGTACTGATCATTACCACCAAGTATCATCAAGATTGGGTTAAAAAATATTTGCTGGTATGTCGGAAACTCGTTATTTCTTAGAAGATTGGCAACCCCTCTCAATGAAAGTGCTTTTCCACAGTCTGTGCCTATGGCTACTTGAACAGGAAACCAACCAGAGAGACAAAACTGAAAACTCCTTTATTTTTTCAAGTTTCAAAGAGCTACTACAAACCATGTTGGATTTAGAGTTCCAAATTCATCTATCTACATAGGAGAGAACAGAGGGAAACCTAAAAATATTAACTGCTACTGTAAACGAATGCTTTAACCTAGAAGTGTCAAAATTTGGTGAGTCAATTGGATTTGTGTACAGATCATTACCACCAAGTATCATCAAGATTGGGTAAAAAAATATTTGCTGGTAATTCGGAAACTCGTTATTTCTTGGAAGCTTGGCAACCCCTTTCAATGAAAGTGATTTTCCACAGTCTGTGCCTAGGGCTACTTGAAGAGGATACAAACCATAGAGACAATACAGAGAACTACTTTATTTTGTCAAGTTTCAAAAGCTACTACAAACCATGTTGGATTTAGTGTTCCAAATTTTTCGATCTATATAAGAGAGAACAGAATGAAACCTAAAAATAAAAACTGCTACTGTAAACGAACGCTTCAACCGAGAAGAACAAAATTTGGTGAGCCAAGTGGGATTTGTGTACTTGTCATTACCACCACGTATCATCAAGATTGGGTGAAAAAGTATTTGCTGGTATTTCGGAAACTCGTAATTTCTTGGAAGCTTCACAACTCCTTTCAATGAAAGGGCTTTTCCACAGTCTCTTCTTAAGGCTACTTGAAGAGGAAACAAATTATAGAGACAAATATGAGAACTACTTTATTTTGTCAAGTTTCAAAGAGCTACTACAAACCATGTTGTATTTAGAGTTCCAAATTCATCTATCTACATAGGAGAGAACAGAGGAAAACCTAAAAATAAAAACTGCTACTGTAAACGAATGCTTCAACCTATAAGTGTCAAAATTTGGCGAGTCAATGGGATTTGTGTACAGATCATTACCACCAAGTACCATCAAGATTGGGTAAAAAAAATTTGCTGGTATTTCGGAAACTCGTTATTTCTTGGAAGCTTGTCAACCCCTCTCAATGAAGTGCTTTTCCACAGTCTGTGCCTAGGGCTACTTGAAGGGGAAACAAAACATAGAGACCAAACAGAGAACTCCTTTATTTTGTCAAGTTTCAAAGAGCTACTACAAACCATGTTGGATTTAGAGTTCCAAATTCATTTATCTATATAAGAGAAAACAGAGTGAAACCTAAATATAAAAACTGCTACTGTAGACGAACGCTTAAACCTAGAAGAACAAAATTTGGTGAGCCAAGTGGGATTTGTGGACTTATCATTACCACTAGGTATCATCAAGATTGGGTGAAAAAATAATTGCTGGTATTTCGGAAACTCGTTGTTTCTTAGAAGCTTGGCAACCCCCTCAATGAAAGTGCTTTTTCAAGTCTGTGCCTAGGGCAACTTGAAGAGGAAACAAACAATAGAGATGAAACTGAGAACTCATTTATTTCGTCAAGTTTCGAAGAGCTACTGCAAACCATGTTGGATTTAGAGTTCCAAATTCATCTATCTATATAGGAGAGAACAGAGTGAAACCTAAAAATAAAAACTGCTACTGTAAACAAACGCTTCAACCTAGAAGAACAAAATTGGGTGAGCAAAGTGGGATTTGTGTACCGATCATTACCACCGAGTATCACAAAGATTGGGTGAAAAAATATTAGCTGGTATTTTGGAAACTCGTTATTGCTTAGAAGCTTGGCAACCCCTCTCAATTAAAGTGCTTTTCCACAGTCTGTGCCTAGGGCTACTTTAAGAGGATACAAACCATAGAGACAAAACTGAGAACTAATTTATTTTGTCAAGTTTCAAAGAGCTACTACAAACCATGTTGGATTTAGAGTTCCAAATTTTTCGGTCTATATAAGAGAGAACAGAATAAAACCTAAAAAAAAAAACAAAAAACAAAAAACAAAAAAAAAAAAAACTGCTACTGTAAACGAACGCTTCAACCTAGAAGAACAAAATTTGGTGAGCCAAGTGGGATTTGTGTACTTGTCAATACCATCACGTATCATCTAGATTGGGTGAAAAAGTATTTGCTGGTATTTCGGAAACTCGTAATTTCTTGGAAGATTCACAAATCCTTTCAATGAAAGTGCTTTTCCACAGTCTCTTCTTAAGGCTACTTGAAGAGGAAACAAATTATAGAGACAAATATGAGAACTACTTATTTTGTAAAGTTTCAAAGAGCTAGTACAAACCATGTTGGATTTAGAGTTCCAAATTCAGCTATTTATATAGGAGAGAACAGAGGGAAACCTAAATATATAAACTGCTACTGTAAACGAACGCTTCAAACTAGAAGAACAAAATTTGGTGAGTCAAGTGGGATTTCTGTACGGATCATTACCACCAAGTATCATCAAGATTGGGTGAAAAAATATTTGCTGGTATTTCGGAAACTCCTTATTTCTTCTAAGCTTGGCAACCCCTATCAATGAAAGTTCTTTTCCACAGTCTCAGCTTAGGGCTACTTGAAGAGGAAACAAACCATTGAAAAAAAACTGAGAACACCTTTATTTTGCCAAGTTTCAAAGATCTACTACAAACCATGTTGGATTTAGAGTTCCAAATTCATCTATCTATATAGGAGAGAACAGAGGGTAACCTAAATATAAAAACTGGTATTGTGGACGAAATCTTCAACCTAAAAGAACAATATTTGCTGAGCCAAGTGGGATTTATGTACCAATCATTACCACCACGTATCTTCAAGATTGAGTGAGAAAATATTTGCCGCTATTTCGGAAACTCGTAATTTCTTGGAAGCTTGGCAACACCTTTCAATGAAAGTGCTTTTCCACAGTCTCTGCTTAGGGTAACTTGAAGAGGAAACGAATCATAGAGACAAAACTGAGAACTACCTTTTTTTGTCAAGTTTCAAAGAGCTACTACAAACCATTTTGGATTTAGATTTCCAAATTCATCTATCTATATAGGAGAGAAGAGAGGAAATCCAAAATATAAAAACTGCTACTGTAGACAAACGCTTCAACCTAGAAGAACACAATTTGGTGACCCAAGTGGGATTTGTGTGCTGATCATTACCACCACGTATCATGAAGGTTGGGTGAAAAAATATTTGCTGGTATTTCGGAAACTCGTTATTTCTTAGAAGCTTGGAAACCCCTATCAATTAAAGTGCTTTTCCACGGTCTTTGCCTAGGGCTACTTGAAGAGAAAACTAACCATACAGACAAAACTGAGAACTACATTATGTTGTCAAGTTTCAAAGAGCTACTACAAACCATGTTGGATTTAGAGTTCCAAATTATCTATCTATATAGGAGAGAACAGAGGGAAACCTAAATATAAAAACTGCTACTGTAGACGAACGCTTCAACCTAGAAGAAGAAAATTTGGTGAGCCAAATGTTATTTCTGTACTGATCATTACCACCAAGTATCATCAAGATTGGGAGAAAAAATATTTGCTGGTATTTTGGAAACTCGTAATTTCTTCGAAGCTTGGCAACCCCTTTCAATGAAAGTGCTTTTCCACAGTCTCTGCTTAGGGCTACTTGAAGAGGAAACAAACCATAGAGACAAAACTGGGAACTACTTTTTTTTTGAAATTTCAAAGAGCTACAACAAACCATGTTGGATTTAGAGTTCCAAATTCATCTATCTATGTAGAAGAGAACAGAGAAAAACCTAAATATAAAAACTGCTAATGTAGACGAACGCTTCAACGTAGAAGGACAAAATTTGGTGAGCCATGTGGGAT